>NW_015176478.1:29470-137870 GCF_001447785.1 Gekko japonicus
GGCAATTTTTCGGAGCATTTCTGCCCAACCTCCCAGGATGGTTGCAATCTTTACTGTTTCAAGGATAAGGGGCAGGAGTAATCGGGCCTTATGTCTAATAGGAAGCGTCGTCGCTCTGCCTCTGAGGCTGCCATTAACTCGGGCAGGAGGGGAGGGGTGGCCGGGTGGGTGGTTACTCTCAGGGGGTGGGGCTTGGGGCGGGGCTTGAGGCTTCCCTGCCCACCAGATCCCCCCACCGGCGCGAGGAGGGGACCCAGCAACCCTATGAACAACAGCCTGGTTCCAAAGAACCACTCTGGAGAAGTCCTTTGGCTTGGGCGTGCCCAATGAGATCTTTTACTTTCCCCCCCAGACACCACAAGTCCGGTCATAAGCGGCTTCTGAAAGTCCCTCCATTTCCAAAGCAGCTTGCTATGGGAGGAACATGAGCGCAGAAGTCCCCTTGGGCTCTTTCGTTTGTGGGATTGCCGGGTCCCAGTAGAAAGAAGAAGGCCTGAGCCACGTCACTGGCATCACACAGGAAGTGACGTCATCATGCCAGCAAATTCCAGGTGGTGCTCTGGTATTTGGGCAAAAACTATGGTAAAACTGGCTTCTACCCTAGAGGTTTTTTGCCCAGATACCAGAGTGTCGCCTGGAAGTCGCTGGCATAATGACGTCACTTCCTGCGGGATGTCAGCAACATGGCTCAGGGCTTCTTCTTTCTGCTGGGAAGTCCCCATCCCAGCCCGCTGATTGGTGGCTGGGGGGCGGGGCCTGGCGGCAGGGAGCCCTGCCTCCATTGGAGGGTCTGGCAACCCTGTTGCTTTGGGCCGTCGTAGATGCTGAATGTGAGACCTGCCCTGCCCCTCTGCAGCCAAGCAGATTCCCTGAGTGACCCACCCACTGTAGCACTGTGGATGCTAATTTTTTGGGCCCTGCTTTAAAGAATTTTTCCCTTTCATTGCGTTGAATTTTGCTTGGGCGATAAATACTACAAGTGATTTGGATTCATGAAGTGAACACCACTGCTAGTACTATTTTAATATCTGACGTCAAAAATTAAGGTGTCATCTGAGTAGTATTTTAATACCAAAATGCCCCTTCGTTTCACAGTATTTTCAGTCTTTCATCCACAGTTCTTTGGAAGCATTGGGAGCACCCCCCCAAAGGGGGGGGGGGGGGGAGGGCTTGGTTTGATTAGCTGAATCTTGGATGATTCACCGGTTGTTGTTAACTGGAATACTTTATTGTCTGTCTAAGATTCATTATGGGGTTATGAATGAATAAAAAGGAAGAAGAGCCAACCCTGGCGTGGACTTATGTTTTTTCTTAGATCTTCCACCACCTTCAACAAGAGAAAGGCCTCCTGGGTGTAAAACTGTATTTGTCGGAGGGTTACCAGAAAACGCTACTGAAGAAATCATTCAGGAAGTCTTTGAGCACTGTGGGGACATCACAGCAATTCGGAAAAGCAAGAAGAATTTTTGTCACATCCGTTTTGCAGAAGAGTTCATGGTTGATAAAGCCATTTACCTTTCTGGTACGTACTGCGTTCTTACGGCCTTTTTGTTTGTCTTCTGTGACAGACAAAGGAGTGGGTTCTACTCCGTGAAAGCTTCAACTGGAATGAATCTGTGTTAGCCACAAAGGTCCTGTTTATTTGTGCTGCAGTGGGAGTGGTGCAGCAGTCTCTCCAGAATTATTATCCCAGTGGGAGGCCACGTGAGGAGGCGTGAGTCTTCCCCTCCCTTCAGTGAACATTAAATGCACATCGCTGCTGAAGATGGAGGCACTGTCCATATCAGCCCACAAGGACAGGCGTCTAAAACTCTTGAGAGCGAAAGAGAACCAATGCAGAATAGCAGACAAAGGAACCATTTAGCATCTGCTGAGCTGGGCTTCCGCAAAGTCCCCTGTATCAGAAAAGCGGGGGGGGGGGGCTGCAAGGCTGGGGGAGTCAGGCACAGTCCCACAAGCACACCAGAAAGCTGTGGTGGGACAAACTGCACCACTTCTGGCTGCAGGTTTCAAATGCTAAAAGATCACTCTAAGTAGAAAGAACAGCAAAGCAGGTGAAAGGGTGGAGCTACAACATATTTTCTGGATGTGCTTTTTTAAATTGGAAGCGGTTTTATTACACGGAGATTCAAAAATGTAACCCACCCACCCCAGTAGTCTGAAGTGGCACCGGCCATGCCTCCCGGACTCATCCACCTCATTCCTGTCTCCTTCTATGGCATGCCTGTCCTCAGGAGGAAACATGCATGCTTCAGGTAGTTTATCCCGGCATGTCATAATCTCTTCAGTGAAGATCTTCTCGGGAAGCCAGTAGTTCAGTGCAGTTAAAACCACTTATCTTTCCTTGCACCAGTCAGCTCCCATTCAGGGCCAGAACGCCGTCAGGAGCCCTCCGTGAGAACCTCCCACCCCTGACTCCTGGTGGCCTTCCAGCACTGCCGTGTGCAAGGAAGAGGCTTGGCTTTAATTGCATTGAATTACTGTTTTTCCTAGATGATCTTTATTATGTTTTCAAACATAAAACCCTCTGAAGTAGCAATGGAAAAGCATAATTTTCCAAGGCTATAATAGAGGGGAGACATAAAAGCAGAATACATAATTCATGGCAAACTACAATATTCATGACACAGCCCTATTGTTGCCATTTACATACTGTATGTGTAGAGTAGTAAATCATATACCTCCGCCCCCCCCCCCGCCCTAAAAGTGCTGTGCTAGCAGAAGTCCCACTTGCTTCACCAAGGGTCTTGTTATCACACCATCTGTTTTATCTAGTTGGTCAGTTTCCATCTGTGTATTTATGAATGACTCCTTTAATGGAACAAAGGAAATGGCAGAGAAGCACACAGGCAGTGCCTCCCTTCTCCTCTCCCAGGGACTCTGAAGGAGGCAGTAGTCCATCTGCTCCTGAAAAAAACAACACTGGACCCTACGATCCCGGCCAACTGCTGCCCAGTGTTGAATTTACTGTTCCAGGGCAAGGTGGTTGAGAGAGCAGTGGCTGAACAACTTCAGGCCTTCCTGGACGATGCTACCATCCTTGATCCTTTCCACTCTGGTTTCCGCCCTGGCCATGGGATGGAGACGGCTGTGGTCGCCCTTACAGATGACGTCCATAGACATCTGGATCGGGGCAGATCGGTGCTGCTTTTATTACTAGACCTGACAGCAGTGTTCAACACGGTCGATCATGATTTATTGACCCACCACCTCACCAACGTTGGAGTTCAGGGGACAGCCTTGCAATGGTTTTCTTCATTTCTCCATGGTCGGGGACAGAGGGTGGCACTAGGCAAGAGAATCTCCCCATGATACCCACTGGAATGTGGGGTGCCACAGGGGGCGATCCTCTCGCCAGTGGTTAAGTGCGCAGACTCTAATCTGGGAGAACCGGGTTTGATTCCCCACTCCTCCACTTGCACCTGCTGGATGACCTTGGGCAAGCTGTAGTTCTGTCAGAGCTGTTCTCGAAAAAGAGCAGTTTCTGTCAGAGCTCTCTCAGCCCCACCTACCTCACAGGGTGTCTGTTGTGGGGAGGGGAAGGGAAAGGAGATTGTCAGCCGCCCTGAGACTCCCTTGGGTAGTGAAGGGCCGTGGGGTATAAATCCAATCTCCTCCTCCTCCTCCTATATGTGCCCCCTTACCCAGTTAGTCCGAAGGTATGGGCTGGCATGCCATCAATATGCAAATGTCACCCAGCTCTATCTGTGACTGGATGACCAGCTGCCTTCCACCCCTGATCATCTGGTCGAGGCACTGGAGAGACTGTGGCTAGATGGTTGTGGCAGAGTCGGCTGAAGCTTAATTCATTGAAAGTGGAGGTCCTGTACCTGAGTCAGAAGGGAGGAGATCTGGGTAATTAGGCTCCCCACGTTGGAAGCGCTTTAGTATTGTATTCTCTTAATGAACTGTTTTTAGATGTTTTATGGTAATTTGATTGTTATTTATGTATTTACCTCGTATAAGCCCCCCTGAGCCTGCCTTGGTGGGGAGGGGGGGGGTATAAATTTGAAAAATAAATAAATAAATAAAAAGTGAGGATCCTGGGAGTAACACTGGATGCCTCTCTTTCTAGGGAGGCCCAGGTTGCTATGGTTACCCGATCTGTCTTCTTCCATCTTTGGCAAATAAGGTTACTGAGACCCTAGCTCTCCCCCCCCCCCAAGACTTGCCTACAGTGACCCATGCAATGGTCATTTCCAGGCTTGACTACTGCAATTTGCTCTATGGAGACTTACCCTTGAGGCTGACCCGGAAATACAGCTGGTACATTATGTGGTGGCGTGCCTACTAAGGGCAACGCCTGTGCAGGCTCATGTTTGGCAGGTGCTCCGCCAACTGCATTGGTTGCCAGTTGAGCTCCAGATCCGCTTCAAGGTGACTGTTGGTAATAACCCTTAAAGCCTTACACGGCCTGGGACCAACGTATCTGAGGAACCACCCGTTCCCATACACACCCCGACGAGCACTACGCTCTATGGATCAACACCTCCTGGTAGTCCCTGGCCCGAACGACGTCCTTCTTGCCTCGACCAGGGCCAGGGCCTTTTCTGTCCTGGCCCCCGCCTGGTGGAACATGCTCCCCACTGAGATCAGGGCCCTGCATAGGGATCTCCTTCCATTCCGCAGGGCCTGCAAGACGGAGCTCTTCCGCCAGGCCTTTGGCTGAGGCAGCGGACGCCCATATATGGCCTCCCTGAGGTTCTGCTACCCATTCTGACAACTTCGGACATTATTTACATGCGATTATGAGCCAGGATCTCTTACAACTGCTAAAAAATGTTTACTGTAGGATGGTGACCACCATTTTAATGTATATGACAATGTTTGCGGTCTTGTTCCAAGGCCAGCACCTATGGCCAGTTCGCTGTCCTGGCCCAAGGCTGAGCAAACTGGGCCTGCTTTTTGCGACCAGGGATGAGGTAGCAGCTATGTGGTGGAAGGTAACGTGTTTTAGTGACTGAGTCTCACAGGTGGACATACACGTGAAGCCCTCGGAATCGGGCCATCAGCCCACCAAGGTCAGCATCGTCCACTCAGACTGGGAGACGCTCTCTGCCTACTGCCTGGTCCTTTGAGCTGGAGATGCTGAGGTTTGAACCAGGCACCAACTGCAGGCCAAGCAGGGGCTCGTCCATGCAGCCAGAACCCCCACAGTCTTATTTATTTCTTTTTCATTTACTCACTTCCTTTATGATCCAGCCTTTTCACAGATATTGGAGGCAGGTTATTTATTTGTCAGGCATAGAGACAAGGAAACACTTGGAAACTATCCCCATCTGTATCCACAGATCTCTCAGAGGGGCAATCGACACAGAATTACAGAAAATATGGAATAAAGTTGCGATAGCACCAGATGCATGTAGTCTATCCAAGTAAGGTGTTCCTTGGAATCTAGCCACCCGAACAGCAGTTGGGGAAGTATTTAGGTTGGCCAAAAGAAAAGCTCTCTGATACTTGGGGACAGTCAGTGGGTGCAGATGAGATGGAAGGGTAAGAGGAGGCACAATACCAAAAACCAGCTGAGAACATACTCTGATTTTATTGATGTCATACCCCACCTTTCTCCCCAAAGGGGACCCAAAGCGGCTCACATCATTCTCCTCTCTTCCATGTTATCCTCACCACAACCCTATGAGGTAGATTAGGCTGTGAGACAGTGACTGGCCCAAGGTCACCCAGTGAGCTCCCACGGCACGAGTGGGATTTGGACCTGGCTCTCCGAGGTACTAGTCAGACACGCTCACCACTACACCACACTGGCTCTCCAGTCTGTACTCTGCAAGCCCTGCCAAGAGCCGAGGGGCAGTCCAGTGCCGCTGCTCTGAGGATGGTCTGGCAGCCCAGGGGCCAAAAGGCAGGAGGAATGAAGGGGGATGGCAGACGTCTGAAAACCAGGCAACAAAGATCAGTGTGAGGCATACAGAAAACAATGCAATAAATCCAGATTACACAAATAATAACGAAATGAAAACAGTACCTCACAATTACATAAAGAAAATATGTTGTTGTTGTTGTTCAGTCGCACAGTCGAGTCCGACTCTTCGCGACCCCATGGACCAGATCACGCCAGGCCTTCCTGTCTTCCTCCGTCCTCTGAAGTTTGCTCAATTTCATGTTCGTTGCATCTGTGCCACTGTCTAACCATCTCATCCTTTGCCATCCCCGTCTTCTTTGACCTTCAATCTTTTCCAGGATCAGGGACTTCTCCAGTGAGTGCTCCTTTCTCATTTGGTGGCCAAAGTATTTGAGCTTCAGTTTCATTATCTGGCCTTCCAGGGAACAGTCAGGGCTGATTACTTTTAGGATCGACTGATTTGATCTTCTTGCAGTCCAAGGGACTCTCAAGAGTCTTCTCCAGCACCATAGTTCAAAAGAATCTATTCTTCGGCGCTCGGCCTTCCTTATAGTCCAACTCTCGCAGCCATACATGACTACTGGGAATACCATTGCTTTGACCATGCGGACTTTTGTTGGCAGGGTGATGTCTCTGCTTTTCATCATGGTGTATAGGTTCGCCATCGCTTTCCTCCCAAGGAGCAGGCGTCTTTTAATTTCATGGCTGCTGTCACCATCTGCGGTTATCTGGGATCCCAGGAATGTGAAGTCTGTCACTACTTCGACGACTTCCCCTTCTATTTGCCAAGGAGTGATGGGGCCGGATGCAATGATCTTAGTTTTTTTTTATGTTGAGCTTCAAGCCCACTTTTGCGCTCTCCTCTTTTACCCTGAGTAAGAGGCTCTTAAGGTCCTCTTCACTTTCTGCCATTAGAGTGGTATCGTCTGCATATCTGAGGTTGTTGATCTTTTCCCCAGCAATCTTAATTCCCGCTTGTGATTCATCCAGGCCAGTATTTCGCATGATGTACTCTGCATATATATTAAATAAGCAAGGTGGCAATATACATCCTTGTCGTACTCCTTTTCCTATGCTAAACCAATCAGTTGTTCCATATCTGGTTCTAACTGTTGCTTCTTGACCCTTAGACAGGTTTCTCAAGAGACATGTGAGGTGGTCTGGTACTCCCATCTCTTTAAGGACCTGCCATAGTTTGTTGTGATCCACACAGTCAAAGGCTTTAGCATATTCATCCTTAGGCCAATTAGCCACATTCACATGCGTGGGAGAAGGAGCCCCAGGCCGTTAGAGCCGAAGCTGAGAACCGAAAGCGCTCCCACGGTTCCCTGAAGTCCAAACAACTCACACCACCTGCAAGGCCATAGATAAGCAAGCATTACAGAAGCAAAGAAAGAATGCAGCGATACTTGAGACACCCCCAACCCTTATGACAGCATAGCTGACAACTGTTTGGCTTTAACAGATGTGAAGAGATTGGGCTGTGCTTCAACATATTTCATGCATTCTTTCCTTCATTCATTCGATTCATTCATTGGATTCACTCCTCGCCCTCCCCGCAAAGCAGGCTCAGGCAGTTCTCATGCCTTTATTCATTTCTATCACCTGTCCTGAGGCCCTGAGATGTGGCAGGCTATATTTGTATCATTAATTATTTTTGGAGTTTTTCAATAGAAGATTTGACACTCTGAGGAGATTAGTTTGTTTGTGTCCCGTCCCCCCGATGCCCTAGTCATAGGAGATGTGACTCAGGCATGCTGGTTGTAGGTCATGGAAAGGCATGCAGAGAAGTGCACCTTCCCAGACCTCTGTGAGTCAGCTGAACATCTAGGCTTCTCCGTTTTGTGCAGGGGTTGACCCTCAGGTTACATTTATCTGTTTGCTTATTTCAGGGGCACCACTGGAATTATGGTACAATATGGTGGGCAGTGGCACAAAATGGCTGCCACACAGTAGCCACCACAGAAGGCGGAGCCAGCCACAAAATTGGCTGCCACAGCTCACCTTCAGTCACACAGTAAAGATCTTGTGCTGTGGTGGCGGCAGCTGCCAAATTTGTGTTTTTAAAAATCTCCACAGCCAGTCAGATCTCCAGTGGCCGATCAGAAGCCTTGCTGGGCAGAAGCCCCACCTGACCCAACCCCAACCGGCAGGCTCCCGGAAAGGCGTTGGCAGCTGCCATGATGCCCACGCGCACCAGTTGGGGGACCTGTGGTTTATTTTATTAAGAAAAAGTTTATGCCCCACTGCCAGGAACTTGCCTGAGGCAGCTGACAACCCCCCCCCCCTAAAACAGGCCACTGATGACTTAAATAACAGTTTCCAGACTAAAATAGTGATAAAAGGTCAACCCTTTAACTAAAAGTGTGGGTGAAAGGAAACATTTTCGCCTGCCGCCTAAAAGAAAGCATTTAAGAAGTGCATTAGAATGACCAAAGCTTTGTAATGTTCAAAATCTGGATCCAAAATATGTGATGTTGTCTGCTCCTTTAGTCCATCAGCCAAAGGGATGTGGTTTTAAAACATAGGCAAATCCTTGAGTGCCTTCACATTTCCCAAAGAAAAAGAGTCTTTATAGGCATGCCTCAAGTGCCAGGGTACCAATACACGGGCATGACAATTTAATCAATAGGGAAAACTGATTAAAGTTAATCTCTAAAAAACGAATATGAGGGAAGGAAATGTTGCGATGTTTTTCCTTGTTGTTTTCAGGTTATCGCATGAGGTTAGGATCCAGCACAGACAAAAAGGATTCAGGTCGCCTTCATGTTGATTTTGCACAGGCAAGAGATGACTTTTATGAATGGGAATGCAAGCAAAGGATGCTGGCCCGGGAGGAACGTCACAGGCGCAAAATGGAAGAAGATCGAATGAGGCCTCCCTCGCCTCCAGCCATCATGCATTATTCTGAACACGAAGCAACATTGCTAGCTGAAAAACTGAAAGGTAATCGAACCTTTCCCTATGCTGACGATGGCAGAACATTGATAGACCCATAATTGGGGGGGGGGGGTGACCTTGAGGCTGATGTGTCCCATAGAAGAATCCCTGACGAGTGTTCGTCCAGAGCCACTCCTTGAAGACTGCCGGTGAGGGGGGAGCTCACCACCTCCCTAAGCAATAGAAGCATCTCTGACAACCTGGTTACGTATTTTGTATTATTATATGCTTCCTGGGTGTAGCTCTGCCATACGATAAATAAATAAATGATCCTCTTACTGCAGGCCGTAGCTTTAGATATTTTCTTCCAGCAGGCTGGGTGAACAAATGCTGTGAGCCCTGGAGCCCAGCCAGGCAGAGCGCTTGAGCTCCCCTCCACTGCGCACTCTTATTTCGTGTAATGAGGAGAGGCTTTCTGCGTGACTGTGCAGATAATGGCCCTTAGATCCCCTTCCTAACACATCTAGTTTTTGACTCATAGTTGAGAAGGATGCATCTGGGATTTCTCCCAAGCAGCAGGAGACTGGGGGAAATAATGGTGCTGAACATGCATGCAAAATATGCAGTGCATGGGAAGGAGGGAAGGAGGAGCTTATCACGAACGTTGATGTGTTCCCTGCCTGAAACTGCTGAAGAAGCCATTTGGGCAAGAAGTGATTTTCTTCAACGGCTGCCCTTGGCCTGTTCATTCCTGCAGCCACTGATTGGCCTTGTGGTTTGCCAAGAGCCACCTGTGAGATTTCAGGCTTAAAGTTAGGATTGCCAAGTGTATCTTCGTCTTGTGCGCACGCGCGTCACCCGGAAGTGACGGGAGGACGCCAGGCACGCTGGGGGCGGGGCCACGGCCATACAAGGGGAAACCATAGAGTTTTCCCTTGTATGGCCGTGGCCCCGCCCCCAGCGTGCCCGGCATGCCCACGTCACTTCCTGGTGACATGCACGCGGGGGTGGGGTTCCCCCCGGGGCCCGATTCTACGGCAGCGGAAATAGGGCCTCCAAAGCGGGGGCTTACCTGCCCCCACTTGGCAGCCCTACTTAAAGTCTTTTTGATATAAGCATATAAAGATCTACAACTGCAGAGCCCTTCATGTCTTTGCTTTTTTATAACCCCATAAAATGATCCTTATACATTCAAGGGTTTTTTGGGGGAGATAATGTAATAAATTATTAAAACTCAAAGCCTGCCTCTGACAGATATAGTATTATTCCCTGAAGAGAGAACAGATTGAAAATTTAAACAAATAGATGGGAACAATCACAGGGTGAATTAAGTATGGTTGCTGCTTATGCAAGATTCAGGTAGCTCTAAGCTTGATGAAGGAGACAATTTGAAATTCATGCATTTGACTGCTTCAGAGGGGAAGATTTCAAACAGCAACCCTGTCCCCCCCCCCGGAGGGGACCAACCCATGCCCCCCCCCCAGTTTTTGATTCCTCAGCAGGCACTCTGGGGCAGACCCTCAGAACAGCCATGGTCCTTCTTTCAGTGGCTGTTGGTATCCCAGGCTAGATAAAAGGCAGCACGTTCCTTGACGACGAAAGGGGCAGAGGCTGTGTGGAAACCACCAGGGATCTCCAGCAAAGTGCCCGTAGGTGCCGTGGCGCCCGCCAGTGCCTGCGCCAAGTGTTTTTAGAAGGTGGGTGGGGCTGGGTGGAGCTTTTGCCCCGCAGGGCTTCTGAGGGGCCACTAGAAATCCCATTAGCGGTAAGGTTCGGATTTTTAAAAATGTTGCTTTGGCAGCTGCTGCTGCCACATCGGAAGGATCTTCACTGTGCGACTGAAGGGAAGCTGCGGCAGCTGGCTGGCTCCGCCTCCTGTGGCAGCCATTTTGTGGCAGCCATTTTGTGGCTCCGCCCACCAGCCTGTGTCAGGATTCCAAGAGTCCCAATGTCAGATCCCGTCAGGATAACAAACCCACGTTCCAAAGAAGTAAGATTTATTTCCAAAGCATGGTTGATCATGAACATACAGAGATTGTTCAGAATGACGACAATACACAGGGGCAAAGTAATATAGGAACTTCAAACTTGGTTAACCCAATGGGTACATTTCCCTCGTAATTTTTTTTGGTATGGTTACCCACAAGTCCAAATTTACCTGGTATGGTGACCCATCCAAGGCTTTTTGGCACCCTTAGCCAAACTATGACCATAGTGCCCATCTAGTCCAGCATTCCATTTTCTACAGTAGCCAAATGGATGCTCTTGAGAAACCAACAAGCATTGCACAAAGAGAACTACTCCCAAGCAACTGGCTTTCCAAAGTACACAGCCTTTTCATATGGAGGTTACATTCCAGCTCTTCTCTTCTCTATTATTCCCGCAAAATCTCCCTAAGATTCTAAGAAACTTGCTCTATTAACCATTAAGACACATTTTACTTAATTCGTTATTAATCAACCAGCACTCCTAGTTTCCATCTAAACTTAGAAGGCAGACATAGCTCTATAACCATTGGGTAAAAACCACCATGCATGGGAGGGTAGATGCTACTCAACAGCTCTTTGCTCATAACTACTTAACACTGAACATTACACCACCTTTAACCACGTTCAGCAGTTCCTGTACTGTGATAAGTAGAAAGTCTTATCCCACACATTACTGATTGTCTGAATATTGAAATTAAGAGGTCTCCATTACAGTGACCAACCAAGTTCATCCATGTCATGTGTTCTCGTGGAGACAAGAAATTACAGCAAAGAGTCTTCTCTTCTTCTGACTGAAGAATTCACAAGGCTCCCCCTGAGGTCAATTATCTGGGAGTGGAGGCCTTTCTCTTTTGGCTACTCCTTCTCTGCCAGCAGCAGAGTTTGAGTAGCCATGCTGGGGGAGGGGAGTGCAGGTTGAGGAAATGAAGACGGCAGATGGTGGCACAGGGGTTGGTGGTGAAGGACTTGGTGCAGTACATCTCCCACAGCAGGCAGGGGGCAGTGAGGCATTGCAGGGGTGTGAGCAAGAGAGCAATCCACTGAAGGAGCAGCACCAAGAGAGAGCCCTCTTTCTGGCAGAATCTGCATTTGTCTTTCCCACCAGTGTCCAAGCCTTTTGACTCGGTCGTCAAAAAAGCTGTCTACATTTGGTGTCATTTTCACACCTGAAGAGTGCTAGCATACTTTTGCACGTCCACATATGTGTATCGTCCTTTCGGAGTAGCTCCACTGTCATTGCACCTCCACACTGCTTTAAAAGAATCTTCTCCAAACAACATTCAAACAAGCATAGAGAAAGCCGGTGTCACAGCAGCACGAAAATGATTTAAGTTGCCTTGAAGTTCCAGGCCCCCGAGCTGCGAGGTTGGCCCATACCAAATCTAGGACGTTCTCGGTGGCGGCTCCTGCCTGGTGGAACGAGCTTCCGGAGGAGATCCAGGCCCTGCGGGACCTTATACAGTTCCGCAGGGTCTGTAAGACGGAGCTCTTCCACCAGGCCTTTGGGTAGGAGCCGCCGCTATACCACCACGCGGTGATACCATCCATCTACCGTACTTTGGGGAGTAGATGTCGTCCGACTGTGCTGTGGAAATATTGCTCCTGGCGCTCTCGCTATCAAGAACACTGGCTGCAAATGTGGGTTGCTGTGGGGTTTTTTTGAAAATTCTATGTAGATGTTTGTAGCACCAGATTTTATTATATATGAAATATGGTTTTATTGTACCCAATTTTTAAACTTGTTGTTAGCCGCCCTGAGCCACCGGGTAGGGCGAGATTAAAATCTCAAAAATAAATAAATAAATAAATAAATGCAAATGCAGATTCGACCTCTGCCTTCCTCTTGCTTTTCCATCTGCTGAATAGCTCCTGACAACTATCCAGCTCCCCCTTCTTCTAGCTACTACCACAAAGTTACTAGTTTTCAGAGGGCTTCCTTCCCATTATTGTTGCAAAAGAAGGGGGGAGGCAAGAATGTTAGAAGTTTGCAAGGATGAAGAGGGGAGAAAGTGAGTGATGCAAAGGGCAGGAGCAGCCATTACGAAGGGTTGGCCTGCAACCCACTTTCAAAGGCTTTGCATTCCACAGGTTGGAAAGCACAGAGCAATTGCTCAGAGATGGCTCCTGAGTATTACAAAGTTTCATAATTAGAATAGAGAGACTTAAGACATTAGCTGAGATCTATGGAACTGTCATACTGCCTATGGACACTATTTTGGCTGCCAATAGCAAATGGATTTTTAACCATTTCACACTCAGTTGATTTGGCTGCTGATTGCTAACTTTTTTTAAACCATTTCAGAAAAAAAATCAGGGTCCTTTTTGCAAAAAAACCTAAAAAACTTTTCTCCACGCATTTCTGATTCACTGCAGAGTTTTGTTTGAAATGTCTGCTGTACATGTGTATGTACCACTGTTTTTTGCTTTCCCACTCATTTCCTGCACATTCTATTCCTCCATAATTCCATGTCACCCTCCCAGGTCCCTCCTTCACAACACAACCTCCTCTAATAATTTGATGACGTGTACAGGGAAGGTCATCAAGCCACTGCTCTGTCTTTGTTCAAGAGACCTGAGATGACCAGCTGTCAGGTAACTTAATCTCCCTATTTATGCTATCTATATGTATCCAGCACATCATTTTACATGTCCATACTTAGACTTCCATTTCAGCCATTTCATGCATCTGCACTCACCCAAAAATCAAATTCACCAATGGGAAACCAGACCCCTCACCTTTGATGCAATCCTGCTGCAGATCCTCAATTCTGCATGGAATTGGGCCAATAATGGAATTTCCCACTGAAGTCTAACTACTTCAAATACTATAAGAAGGGCCTTTCCGTGTCGATTTCATTCTTAACTGGAATGCTGTGCCAGAGCAGGACTCAGGTACACAATAGACTAGCCAGTCCTAGTTAATTATCCTGGGAAATGTGGTCTGACTAGGGATAGGCATGAACCAGAAAAATGCAGTTTGGTTTGTGATTCGTGGCAGACCCCCAAACCAAACCACAAACTGTCAAGGACAAAAACCCACTCATACAAACAGTTCAGGAAGTAAGTGATGTGGTACAATGGACCCCCTGCATGCTAGAGACACCAAACTTGCTGAGGATCTCCAGCTGACTCTTCTCTACCTGCCCTCCATGGTTGGTGAGGATTGGGTGTATGACGTCCAAGTTATGCACCCCCAAATAAGGTGTCCCCAGGAAAGTACTTTCTGGGGAAATGAGGTGTAGGTTCAGGAAGTTCAGGAGTGTATTGAACAGCCCCCTGATGTGCTAGAGACACCAAACTCACTGTGCATTTCTGGCTGACTCTCTTCTATGAAGCCCTGAGAAGAGAGTAGACGTGGTGGCTCAAAGCCCTGAGATGGAAAGTAGACATGGTGGACTGAAAGCCATCTCTGACACCCAAACCCCAAACTTTGTAATGACATATGTAGATGCGGTGGGTCAAAGCCCTGAGACAGAAGTAGATGTAGTGGGTCAAAGACCTGAGACAGAAGTAGACACGGTGGGTCAAAGGCCTGAGACAGAAGTAGGCATGGTGGATCAAAGCCATGAGACATAAGTAGATGCATTGGCCGCTGTCCCTGGGAAAGAAAATCAGATCCCAGAGTCCACTGCACCCTAATCCCAAACCCCATCAGCAGACAGCATATCAAGCAAACAGAAAGCAAAGCAATGAATCAGCTCTGCTAGCCCTGTGCCTCTCTTTCGCTTCACCAGCCAAAAAAGGAGGGGGGCGGAGTAGATCTCACTCAATATATAGCCTTCTGAGCGCATAGAACACAATGGGAACTCTGTTATTGGCAGGCAGCAGTGCCTGTTAAGCCTGTTAAGCTTTAGAAGGCTTCTATTGGTGCTTCGAAGGCTGGAGAATTCCATTCCCACTGTTCTCTTGGAGTTTTGTAAACAGTTTAATTGCTCGGCACCAGTCTGTCTCTGCTCACGAACCGCCATGAATAGCGCTAAAATCTTGTGAAAATTTGTAATGGTAGAGCCTCCACAAACATTGCTTCAGGGACCAGCCAAATTTCATCATACCTAGATCTGACCATACACTAGTGAAGGGCATTATGCACATTGTGAGCCTGACATGCAGGCCTATTTGAGTAACAAAAAAGTGTTCTTTTGAAACAAACAGGAGATTTCAGTCAGGCTTACACAATTCCATTTTTTGAACCACAGCTCCCCCACCTTTAAATCTCTCCTTCCGTTCTACTTATATCATTCACAGCTTTGCCTGGTACCCAGAGTAACATTTAACCATACTGGCAGCACCACAGCCCCCTTCCAGGTTTCCTGTAACAGAGCTCTGCTCTTGTCAACTGTTATTCCTGGTGCTCTCATCAACTCAGTCACGTCTGAGGAGGCTCAAAACTCCTTCATACTCCAGGCAATTGCTGGGGAGAGCACCTTCTTGCCTCACACATTCAGACTCAAAAGATCACTAAAACTGGTTATGACTCTTGACTGTGCTGATAATAGTAGGAATTAATCTACTGCCTTTCAAGGGCACCAGGCCCAGTGTGTGAAGTCTGACTGAGGTAATCTCCTCTGATTTCTGTTGCTTCATTTAAGATTCTCAGTAGAGTGCAGAGGCAGACAGTAAAACCTCCTTTCAGCAGCTTTTATTTTGGAGATGCATTAACTCTTAAGAGTGAACTTGGCAACTGCATCTAATGTAAAATGATTAAATTTAACTATTATACTGAGAGTTGCTGAAGGCTTTGAAGATTTCCACTTCATGTTGGATCATGGATGGTTCCAAACATGAAAAGCAGTAACCTGGTAATTGTAAGGTAGACCTTCCTGACCCTTCCTTCTAGCATAGACTGAATATAGCAGAAGGATGGCTGGTGGATAGGGGCAGATGGGAGACAAGGCCCACATCCAAGCATATTGACCAGTTCGCTGGGAGGGCGGGGTATAAATATGAATAATAAATAATAAATGTCTTATATAGATATATAAATGATTGGTAATAGTTCAATCATATTTTTTTGCTTAGTTAGAATGCAGTTCAAGTGAGCAATCAAGACATCTCTTTAGTATGCCAGCATCCTTCTTACACATATTTGCAGTGTGTAAGCAGCACACCAGGCAGGCCCTGCTAACAAGGGGGAGGGCCCACAAGATCAGGAGATGCATTTAACAGAGGCAAGAGAACAGCTAGGGGCCAGGCTGATGGGAGCAAGAGGTGAACTTTGAAAGAAAAAAAGAGGGAAATCGAAGGCCAAGAGGAGGGAGGAGAGAACCAGCCTTGGAAGGAGAGACGCCGGCAGAGTTCAGAGAGGAACGAGAGGAACGGAGACTGCAAACAGCTAACAATGGAGATGTCCAATGTCAGACTACTAAACTGCCAGGAGGTGTGTGGCCCACCCAGAAAAGCCAACAGGGATGCAGAGTCAACAAGAATGTAAGAACTCCAGAGGAGCCTGCAGGCTTCCCAGGCATCAAGTCAGATTTGGGGGCAGGGGGAAGGCTCACCCAAGGCTGTAGGATTCACTCTGGGGAGACAGAGAGAAGACTGGGCACTATAAAGGGGTCAGGTGAGGGAGCACTGGAGACAGTAAATAAAACAAGAGCCACATGGCTTGTAATGACCTTTGTAGCTGGATGCTGTAGTGACTTCCTGCAGCTCCTCCAGGCCACTAAGCTCTTACACCATGTATTTATCAGTCTTAACAAAAAAAATAATAATAGTTTAACTGATTATTATCAGGATTTGGAACCAGATACTCAGCTGGTATCCAGTATATCTCATCATTATGTTTAAGATTTGAAAAAAGTCATTCATTGAGTTAATGTTTGTTTGTTTTTGTCCACCTGACAATGGTCACAGATTTACCCAGCATTAAGCCAACTGATGATTTAATACTACTCTGAATAGTGTTATTGGACCTATTGACATTACATGTCATTTGTCTGCTTGTCAGATCCCAAGTCAGGATAACAAACCCACGTTCCAAAGAAGTAAGATTTATTTCCAAAGCATGGTTGATCATGAACATACAGAGATTGTTCAGAATGACGACAATACACAGGGGCAAAGTAATATAGGAACTTCAAACTTGGTTAACCCAATGGGTACATTTCCCTCGTAAGGGAGCTGATTAGAAAAGGCGCGAAGTAGCCTGAGAATCACAACAGCCAATTTCATAAACACAAGTTGAGTTCACACGGGAAATCTAATTAAGCCCAGGCAACAAGACATAACACTCCACCATCCACCTGCAGGAGAAACTTGGCAGTTACAGAAGCATACCAGAAGAGAATAACAAGAGGGGGGAAGGGAGGACGGGCAGGAATAAGGACGGGACGTGTCCCAGAGTAATGGCAGCTAGCTGACACCCTGCAGGCTCAGAAAGGCTGGGGACACGCTGGATGAGGCCATCTGCTGCCCCTGCGTTCACTGCTCGAAAGCTCTTGACGTAGCTAGGAGAGCTGAGGATCTATGATTTATGAAACACTGTGAACGCTATAAACATACACTATAACATTGTTCTTAATGTGTTTTACTGAATTATTTTATTATTTTAAATGTCCTTTTTAATGGTTCAAGAGTTTTAATTTTGATGTTTTCCACCTTGGGGACCCCAATTGGGTGGGAAAGTGGCATAAAAATGTTCACTGTAAATAAAATCAGCCTCCCCCCCCAAAAAAAAAAAGATTGACCCCAACCCAAGCTTAATTTTAATCTGGCTGTGTGTGGGTGGGGGGAGAGAGTCTGAAACAGTGAGAAAGGCAAGCAGCAGGCACAAGACGTGGGGGCAGCAGTGTTTTTTAAAAAGGGACTGAGACTCCCATGAGGCTGGAAATGGTGCCCCAAAATGTTATCCCGCATCCAGGTCATGGCTTCCCATGTCCAGGGCAACCAGTATTGTCCCTTCTGCCATAGTAAAAGATTTCAAACAACAATGTATTAAACCCTGTGGCAGTGAGGAGGAAATTAGTTCAGAGGGAATAAATCCACCACCACAACAGTAACATTCGCTTCCCTTTTTCGTGCTTGTCATTTTGGTTTGTGACTAAGAGGTCTAACCTTCCATCACAAGTGTGTTCTCTGTCAAGTCGAGCCCAGGAAGTTTTCCCAAGTTTTCCCTGAAGACAGACACTCTTAATGGGATATCTCCTAGTAAGAGCCCACCAAAAATTGGTTGCCCAGATGTGGTCTTGGTCTCTGCACATCTGTCCCAAAGTGCCAGGTGGAAACACTACCTGATCCTGGGAATGTGTTGTATTGGCTGTCACCATCTGTGGTGAGAAAATCCTGGCTCCGGGATTCAGACTGGTCAAGAGAGGAGAAGAAGAAGAGATTGGATTTAGACCCCGCCCTTCATGACCCAAGGGAGTCTCAGAGCAGCTTACAAACTCCTTTTCCTTCCCCTCCCCACAACAGACACCCTGTGAGGTCGGTGGGGCCGAGAGAGCTCTTACAGAAACTGCTCTTTTTCAAGGACAGCTCTTGTCAGAACTACGGCTTGTTGAAGGTCATCCAGCAGGTGCAAGTGGAGGAGTGGGGAATCAAACCCGGTTCTCCCAGATTAGAGTCCGCGCACTGAACCACGACACCAAACTGGCTCAGGAGAGACCCTTCTGTTTCCCTCTCAGAACACCTCAGATATGTCAGGAAAGTGATAGTAGCTTGTTAGCTGCTGAGTACCAGCCAGCTGTCCTCCAGCTCATCGTATTGGGCAGACGTTCTGAGCATCGATTGGAATGCTTGCCAAGTATCGCTTAGCCAGTCTCTGGGGCTTCGTTTTCTCTTGAGTCTATATCCCCCTTGCCCCCTGTGTTTGGTCTGTGCATAATAATGTTAAAAAACTGGACCAAAAAAGTCATTGATAATACAGTTAGTTTAGGCATGCCTCGCACTACTGGAACATGAATTACGGAGAGGAGGGAGCAGCTTGTCTTCAGATGCTGGGCCAATTTGAGCTGTGGTCCAGAGGAAGGAAACGAGGTGCTAGAGAACAAAGTTTGGATCCAGTGGCACCTTTAAGACCAACTATCACAGCTGCCATCCGACACAAATAAATACCCACCTGTCATGGCAAGAGATTGTGGCTGGGGCGCAGCAGGCTGGCAGGGAGATAAATTACAGGTTGAGAAAGCCAGGAGGCCTTGTTGTGGCTGGGCACGCAATTTTTAAAAAGAAAGGGAATCAGGAAAGGGGGGGGGAGGGGACACAGTCCATCCCTCTCTTAGCATGCACCCACCCACCCACCCGTTGAAGATCCTTCTGCCATTTTAGGCTTTACATATTTCACGGTGGTGAAGCAGCTTCCCTGTATTATATTTAGGCATATAGAGACATGCATGCATGTTCAATATCAACACACAACACACAACAAACCTTTATTGGCATAACAGTGGCGGCCTTGGTCCAGGGATACAGGAAAGGAAATGAAAAACCAAACAGTTAAGCATGTTCAATATGTAAAAAATGAACAAACATAGGAAGCGGCTTCTTGGTCTAGAAGCAAAAATTATAACATGACAGTTAAAGAGGGTTATGTTTTTTTTGGGGGGGGCAGCACCATAGCTAGATGATTTTTGGTGGAGGGGCACTGGGGGGCCTGATGTCACAAAAATAATAAAAATAGGAGAACATTCTCCTAGCCCCCCCCCCCCAGCTAGTCAGCTTACCTTGATCTTGCAGCTCTTTCTTGAACTGTGCCCTTTCCCCAAGGTGCAGCTGCTTGGGGAGGGGAACAAGGGGGGGAAGCGTGGGGAAGAAGGAAGAGTGCCGGCACCCAGGTGTACACTCCTTCCCCGCCAGCCAGCCAGTCAGCTTGCCACTCGCTTCGCTGGGCAGCCAGCCATGAGGGCCAGGCCCTTGGCATGTGCTGGGGCTGGCAGTGGAGCCAGCTGTGATGATGAAATGGACACTAATGGGCCAGTGTACCATACAAGATCATCTGCATGTGATCACAAGGACTGTTTCTATGCATGGCATGTAAAGTTTGCTCATAAGAATATGCAAAGTGTACAAAACCTGTTGAAGGACTGTAATATCAATGCTGTTGATTGTGATGCTATGAAAAATGGTTGTGAAACCTGCTTTAAAGCAAAAGGCACAGCTCCTAGCTACAAGGACAAATCTCCTGAACAAAATACAAAGTTTCTAGAGATTGTGTACTCAGATCTTGTTGGTCCAATAAAGGAGTCTGCTGGAGGCAGCAAGTATTTTGTCAGTTTTATGGAAGCAAAATCCAGATATGTCTATACATACCTACTTAAAAGCAAAGATCAAGTGCTTGAAAAGTGTAAATGCTATGTTGCAGATGTTAAAAACAAGTTTGGAAAAGCGCCAGAGGTACTGTTTACAGATAATGGCACAGAGTACTGCAGTGGGGAGTTCCAAAGATTCATGCAACAAGAAGGAATTGAGCATAAGACAACAATTCCTTATTCTCCACAACAAAATGGAAATGCAGAACGCTTGAACAGAACCATTCAAGAAATGGTGTGTTCTATGTTAACGCAATCTGGACTTTCAGAAAATATTTGAGCTGAAGCAGTCCCCGTTTACCTTCATAATAGAGTTCCATTAAAAACTACAAATAAAAGTCCTTTTGAATTATGGCATAACAGGGTGCCTGGACTTAAATACATAAAAGCCTTTGGATCTAAAGTCTATGCCCATGTACCACAGGAGAGAAGGGGCAAACTTGACACAAGAGCAGAGCCTGGTATCCTAGTGGGATACGCTCTTGGAGGAAGAGGAAACAGAATCCTAGACCCTAAAACTTGCACAGTTAAGGAATGCAATGTGGTACATGTTGATGAAAGCAACATCCTACGAACTTCTAAGCCAGCTGAGTCGACAGTGCAACCTACTTCTAAGCCAGCTGAGTCCACAGTGCGACCTACTACTCCGGAACCTGCAGAAGTCTCCTTCAACGACTTGTTCGCTTGCCAATCTGCAGAGACCACCTGTGAACAGGCAGGTCCATCTCCACAAGAGAGTTCCAGCTCAGAAGGGGAACCAGGAGAGGCTACGCCAAGAGAAGGGAAACCAACCACTGTGAGACAACCAGCAAGAAGTAACAAAGGAGTACCACCACCAAGGTATGGAATTTGTGCAAGTGTACAACCAGTGAAGGAACCTTGTAACTGGAAGTCAATCAACTACCTGCATCTGAAAGGAGCAAGTGGATAGAAGCAATGGAAGAAGAATTTGGAACTTTACAAGACAAACAAGTTTGGACTCTTACTGAGTTGCCTTCTGAAAGAAAAGCCATCAACTGTAAGTGGGTGTACAAAGTGAAGTATGACCCTGACGGCAAGGTGGACAAGTACAAGGCACGCCTAGTCGCAAAAGGCTTCTCACAAAAATTTGGACCTGAAAAAGAGCAGAGAGAGCAAAAGACGTTTCTCATACCATAGGCTCACTGACAAAGAAATGTCAGAACAGTCCAAAACAATCATCCTGGCCAAATCTGACACAAGTTATTCTGGACATCTGCCAAGTCATTTTCAAGATCTTCCAAACTACTAAGGTCATTCGACTTGGGGAACTATGGGGTGTTCAGTATTTGAACCTATGATTTGGCCACAGTTCATAGAATAACAGAGTTGGAAGGGGCCATACAGGCTATCTAGTCCAACCCCCTGCTCAATGCAGGATCATCCTAGAGCATCCCTGACAAGTATCTTCCCATTTGAATACTGGATCATTCCATGTGAATTCCCACTCAATCACTCAATTATCTCGGGTCACGTTGTCCTATCAGAAGAAGCAGTCCTGCAGAGATGCTGGTCTCTACACCATGAAGCATCTTCAATTGAACTAAGAATCTAAGTGGTAACCAATGGAGAGACTGCAGAATAGGTGTTGTGCATACTCCACCTAGCTCCCAAAAGTACAGTTTTCAAGGGGGTGCATTACAGAAGTCCAGTCTCAAGGTTACTAGGACATGGATCCACATGGCCAGATCAGTTGAGAAAAGGTAGGGAGCCATCAGAAGAAAGCATTTTTCGTACCTGTATTACCTTGCATCTCCAGCAATGGAGATAGGATGGCTGAGTTAAGTATAACCCCCCCCAGACTCTTAGCTGAGTCAACGAGGGTCAGCTGAACCCCATCAAATGTGGGAAGCTCAGTGCCCTCCAACACTTTGATCCTCCCAACCAGCATTGCCTCCATCTTGTCATGATAAATGAACAAAATGAATAAACGATGACCGTGGAAAGGGATGAAAAGGAGCAGCTATGATTGCATAAATGATGGAGCGATTGGTTCTCTCACATTCAGTGTCTGCGGATGACTTGATGATAGCCCTCACCCCCGGTCACTCCTGGGGCACTGAGACATTGCCAGTACCAAGACACCATCTCCAGGATTTCCAGGAGGTCTTTGCCTGTGGACTTGGAGCTCCTCTCCGTGTAGCCTTCCTATTCCAAAACTTGTCACGATAATTTACAGAGGACTTTCAGCCAGCTGGCAACTGATAAAGTGGTGGTGTTCAAAGATACACATCACAGCTGTCCTGCTTTATAAGGTCTGGGCGCACCTCCGCATAGGGAGGGGTGTGTGTACAAGTAGCTGGAGAGCTGTCATCCTAGGAGTAATTTCTCAGAAACATGCCTTCAAGTCAGGGAAGAAAGAGTTCTAGTGGAAGAAAGTGTTCCAGTGTGTGGTGGATTTTTAAAGAGCCATTATGCCAGAAAATATAGCTAAGTGCAATTATCTAGGCAACAAAAGCCTTATCCTTTTATTGCCCTTCCTCTGAGGTAATATTTGTGAACAGTGTCAGTTTTGTCTCCAAAGGAATAGCTTCAAAAGGCTGCCATCCAAACCCAGTTCTTCTTCTTCTTCTTCTTCTTAAAATTGTATTACTTGCTTTTCCCAGAGATAACTTCACCAGACAAAAATTAAATTTCCTGCCTGGGACCCAGGTGAATGTGCTGCCACTTGGAAGGGGGTCAATGTGCTATTCTTGGTGAAGAAAATGAATTTCAGCGTGTGAGTCACTGGGCAGTCAGCTCATCAATTCCGAAGGCAAGGAGTGGAGATGAAATTAGGATTTTAAAAATAACCTGTAGAGAGGGCATTATGTTAGGTAATGTAGTTGTGCTGTGAATAATTTCCCTCAAGCACTTGTTAAATTGTTAGTGACTTGGATTTCCTAATTACACATCCAGTGAAGTTTTTTCTCCTTGTGTAAAACCATCAATTAACTGTTAATAGGCTCGCAGGCCCATCTAGCTTGTTGAGAGTGTGTCAAAAACAGGATTAGGCAGAGACAAGCAACTGCCGGTCACCTTGGATAAACCTGCTCCGAAAAGCAGCCTTTGTCTCCCCAGGGAACGGGATTTGGAGCTGTGGCTCTTCTGGCAGTCGTGACAGGCGGGGAGCAGAGACCCCCCTGGTCTGACCGGGGGGTGGGGTGGCCCAGGCCAGCCCAGTCTCACCAGAGGTTGGAAGCTCAGCAGGGCTGGCCCGGGTTCATCCTCGGATTGAGTCCCTGATCAGGGAGAAGAGGGGGATATCTGTCAGCAAGCTGCCAATATGTCTTTTCCGTGCATATGAGATGTGTCTAACCCCCCCCCCCATCTTGCCTTTCCTTAACTGGCTTGGACTCTGGTGCGCACATCCCCCCTCACCTTCAAGCGCTCATCGTCAACTGCATTCCTTTCCATGTACGCTAGCGTTGCTTTGAAGGAACCTTTACAGGTGGCTAGCGTTTGGAGGCTTTTTGCTTAGTCTATAACGAACAGTAGTGTGAGAATAGAAGAATTGTTTAATTAGCTACAACCGTTGCTTTCTCAAGGTTTGAGCGCGAGATGAGCCCTCAAGGCGGGTGCGGGAACCATATCTATTGGCCCATGTTATTTTGAACTTGCTTTATTATACCTGTCTCATGCCCTTTGTGCTATTCTGAACAGAACATCCGTTCTAAGTACTTCATGGCTTCAATAAAATAAAACCTTCCTGCAAGAGTGTATTTCATTGTTTGCTGTGAGTCTGACAATATCAATAAAAGTAAATAAATGAACACCCAGGAAGCCCAGGGTTGCTGCTGTGCAGAGGCAGGCCATGGCAAACCACCTCTGTGGTCTCTGGCCTTGAAACCCCCCACGAGGGGTCGCCATAAGTCAGCTACAACTTGAGGGCATTTCCCACCACCAGAAATTCCTGAACTGACACCATATTCCAAGGCAGTAGTTTGTTTGTTTTTATTTATTTATTTATTACATTTCTACCCCGCCCTCCCAGTCGAGGTTTAAATGGTCAGTGCCCCTCTTTTCTCCGTGAAGGGACCCAGGGCAGCTTTACAGCCGGAAAAGGATACTGTGCACAGTCCAATAAACAGTGAGACAGCAGCACAGTGGTGCCCCGTCCTGGGCTGGGGCTGGACTCAGGTGCTGGCTCTCCTGGCGGCCTGGGCTACAAACGGCAGGCGAACAGCCAAAGGTACATGAGGCCTTGGATGCTTCTTGCCCTTCATTTTGTGCTCAGAGACTCACACCTGTGGCTCTGCCCAAGCTTTAAAGGTACCTGAATAGGAAGGATGGGAAACAATTCCTCGGTAAGATGCCACACCTGGTGGAGGTGTCCCCCCGCGCCTTTCCTCCATCTTCACTGTCTTGTGCTGCATGCCAGGAGGGAGAGGCCGGAGTCTCTCTGGCTCTGTGGGAAGCCTTCTGGCACACCTGGTTAGCCACGGTGTGGGATGAGACACCTGGCTAGACTGGCCCTTGCTCTGATCCTGTGCGGGCTGCCGACTCTGGCTTGGGAGATTCCTGGAGATTTGGGGGAAGAGTCCTGGCAGCTGAACTAAGGTTCCCCTGATATGTGGGTAAAGGTGCAGCTGTGGCCAGTAAGAAGGCTCTTTTGGACACATGTGACCACAGCAAGGGGGACATCAAAGCATGTTGGCATGCAGCTCTACAGGCTGTGCCTGGAGTATCGTGAGCGGTTCCGGAGGCCTCCCTTCAAAAAGGATGTGGACAGAATGGAGCGGGCGCAGAGGAGAGCGACGAGGATGATGGGGGGGCCTGGAGACCAAGAAGCCCTGCGAGGAAAGGCCGAGGGACCTGAGAACATTACTGTCACAGAGAAGAGGAGGTTGAGGGGGGACATGGCTGCTCTCTTTAAATATTTGAAGGGCTGTCACTTAGAGGGGGGCAGGGAGCTGTTGCTGTTGGCAGCAGAGGAGAGGACTCGCAAGAATGGGTTTAAATTAAAAGCGGGAAGGTACCACCTAGATATTAGGAAAAACCTTTTGACAGTCAGAGCCTGTGCCACAGTGGAATCAGTTGCCTGGGGAGGTGGTGAGCTCCCCCTCCCTGGCAGTCTTCAAGCAGCGGCTGGACAGACCCTTGTCAGGGAGGCTCTAGGGGCCGATCCTGTATTGGGCAGGGAGTTGGACTAGATGGCCTCTATGACCCCTTCCACCTTTGTGTTTCTGTGATTCTAGACATCCTTGTCTGGTCGGTGATCCCGACACATGTCCTTTCTCAAGTGTCCACCCATCCAGCTTCAGAGGGTGTGGGCAACCGAAGCAGGGCTTCCTCTTCCAGCCTTCCACATGGTGTTCTGTGTAATCAGAAGTTACACAGAACACCATGGCAGCTTGCTGACACTCCTGTCCCCTTCCAGCTTCTGGTTGACCTCTCCCCTGCCCATAACTCTCCTCTCTACCACACCCCCACCCTATCCCTCCTCCCCATCCCTTCTTACTGTAGTCAAACATGGCGCTTCTCAGTTCTTTACCCACCGCCCCTCTCCATCCCATCAGTTGCCTGCTGGGATGTCTCAAACACACTGGGTTTCTAATCTTTCCTCCCAGTCCATCGTCTTGTTGTAGGCACTCCACGTGTCCATTCAACCTGCCGAACAGGCACAGAGAATTGGCCCTGTCATCCCATCTCTTTGCTCTTCATCTTCACTCTGGTGCCCGAACAACAGTGTACAGTGTACAATCACAGTCCTTCCTTTGTGCTCTGGAGGGCACCACCACGCATGATGGTCAAATGAGAGAATTCAATTCCAAGCCAGTATTGCCAGCCCCAGAAAGGAAGGGCCAGCTGGCGTGTGAAGGAATGCGGGACGTGAAGCGGTGGGGGAACAGTTCAGAGAGAGATGACTCCCATGAGAGTATATCTGTGTCTGCCATACCAGTTGGCTTTGAGTGCATCTCTAAAGCTGCATTGTGAAGTTCTCTTCCCCATCCACGGTGATCTTGTACATTCACCTCCGTGGTGCTGGTGAAGACCGTACTCCCAGAGCCACCCTGGGCCCCTGGCAAAGATTCTCTCTGCCGATCCCACCACACCACCAAAGGCCAATGTAACATCATTAGAACAAAACGAATCACAGGACTCAGCTTCCTGGGCCCCGAAGGTGACCGCAGCCCCCTGATTCCTCTTCCCCAAGTTCAGCATCCCAGGCTCTTGGGAGGAAGGGAAACGTTCACTGTGTTTGCATTGACTTGTTCCCAATGTGGAGCTAGTTCATACTGCTAAACTCATGTAAGGAGTGAATGAAAATTCAAGTTACAACATTTTATAGAACTCATGATAAGCAGGTCCTTGGAGGGCAATTTATGCAGTTTTATGCTGGGTGAAGTCATGTTTAAGATACATCATTAAAATTATTTATGAGAATATTAATCCATAAAAGCAGAAGCATCTTAATAGCACAAAGCATATGACTAAACCTCTTGACTTGCTTGTTATAGATGACAGCAAATTTTCAGAGGCCACCACCGTCTTGCTTACCTGGATAGAGCGCGGCGAAGTGAATCGTCGCACGGCCAACCAGTTCTACTCGATGGTGCAGCTGGCCAACAGCCACGTCCGCCGGCTCATGAATGAAAAAGCAACCCACGAACAGGAGATGGAGGAAGCCAAGGAGAATTTTAAAACTGCTTTGATGGGGATCCTCACTCAGTGTAAGTTACCCCACTTAGCTGTTATAATTCTGTTAGTGGTTGGTGGTGTTTTGATAATCTTGAGGGTAAGTAGTTACCACAGAGTCATTTCCCACTTCATTCCCTGTGGCACTATGGAAGATCAAGGACCATTCCTTATCTTTTTCTTCTCAAGGTGAGCAAAGTTATAGTAGTTTTTCTTCCTTTTCTTGGTGATAGACTGAAGCTAATTAAATGCAAGGAAACCGTCTAGTCCATGACCTCGTTTTCGTCTGGGATGAAGAAGCCCAGTTGGCTTCCTTCATAACGTAATCAGCAAGACGTGTAGGCATAAGCAGTCCGGTTGTCTTTTGGAATTCTGCAGGAGGCAGCGTGTGTTTGTAGCATGTGGGGGGGGGACTGCAACTGGGTGAGTGTTTGCCTCCATGAAATAATTATGCCTTGTGTACAGATGCATTAATTCTCAGAGGTGGATTCCGGAACCAAAGAGACCTCTTGGCAGGGAGACCATTCCACCGATTTTCTGCAAATGCTCACTTGGCAGATGACTTGCCCCCAGTGCTAAGTGCTGGCAGTTTTTCCTTGTACAAAATATAATCAGCTCTGTTACCGTTCTGGGCCTCCTTCATAAAACAATAATCAGGATAATTGCCTGTTGCAAAACTTTTTTAAAAACTAAAATGGTTTTGCTTTCAGTTGTTCATGATACAGCACACATTTCCACAAGCAAACTAAACAAAGAATAAATAGTGTGAGAAATAGTAAATTAAGAGCAGTGATTGTTAGTGTGGTGTTTTATGCATGCTGAAACATACATTCGAAAACCTATCATGCGAACAATTTAATATTCCATAAATAATTATAAAATATTTACCATTTTACAAAGGTTGAATGTACACAACTGTTACATAAGTGAAGAATAAGATTAATAGTAACTCCTTGTTTTGCCAACATAAGGGCCAAACTCACACGTACCACACAAAACAATTTTCAGCCACTGTCCCACTGTTAATGTGCCTGGGTGAAAAGCACAGCGGCAGTGAGTGAGCAGTGAACAGTCTGGAATTTCTCTTTAATGTGCTGAATAGATGAGTGGCCCAACAGGAAGGTTGAGGCAATCCCATTTGAAGCTTCCTGCATGAAAGATGTTGGTGTAAATGTCCTGAATTCCAAAATTATCTCTCTTCTGTATGTGTTAAGAAATGCATGCTTGCACAATTACGACTGAGGTATTTTAAAGAAGTTGATTACCTCTTGATGTTGCTTGCGGGCTGATGGTCCAACGTCCATCTGCTGGGTTAAAGCTTTCCCCCATGGCCAGCCCTCCACGAGGAGGAGATTTAGCACTGTCAACAAAAGAAGCCCTACTGAGCCCAAATGCCTTTTAAAATAATGTTGTGTGCCCTTCTGTATTAATTTCTCACTTGGATAGCTGCTTGTTCCCTTCATGTTTCTCTCTCTCTCTTGCGTCTCGATGCTTCCCCTTCTGCTCAGCTCAGTGGGGTGGAGATTCCACTTTCACCCCGAGAAGGCCCTGAGAAGTGGTCATTGGCCCAAGGTCAGCCACTGGGTGGGCATTTGAACTCAGCTCTCTCCAGTCAGAGTCCAGGGCTTTGGCCATTCAGCTGCCAGCAGGTACACCACGCAAAGCTTTTCCCTCTTTGTGTCAGATGCAGGGAAGAGACGTTTGCACGTTTGACGGCTCTCTTATTGAAAATGCAGTGCCCTGCATACAGGAGAATCGCCTCAGTGCAGGAAAGGCTTCATTCATTCAGTCTTTCATTTGGAGAATTTGTATCCCACTGTTTATGGTCAAAGGCCTGCTTAAAGCAACTAACCAAGAAGCTTTTCAAATGACAAAAGCAAAATTGCACACAAAAGAGGCCTGCCTGATGTCTGACAGAGGAGAGGCAGATCAGCTGACTCTTGTCTCGGCTAGCAGTTGGCCCTTGAGTCTGCAGATGGGATGAAGTGGTCAGTCTGTGGAAGGCAGACAGGAGACCGAATGGTGCCTGTTTTGTGCATGTGAGCCAAGCCAGGAGCTGAGGCACTTCTTTCCTTTCGCGTTGGAGACTTTTTTTTTTTTTTAAAAAACTCTTTATTAGGATATCACAATAGGTAAACTTATAATTCATGTAACAAGTAATCTCATATCCTTTTTTCTTCCATATACCCCCCCGTCTGACTTCCCGCAGTGCTCAAACTTCTCATTCCCCCTTAGATCAACCCCTTTCCCAATTCTTTCATATTATATATTTATTACAGGTACTGTATCTCTTTATCTATAGATCTATATATACGTTTAAACTTAATCTAGATAGTTCTCAGTCTTAATAATTGTCTAAGCAAAATAAATTGTTTTTAACATCCCAATATTTCTCCATATAATCTTTAAAGTCCTTCCAATCTGCAAAAAAGTCTTCTGCTTCTTGATTTTTGAGCTTTCTTGTCATTTTGTCCATTTCAACCATAAAAAGTAACTTCTTTAACCACTCCCAAATATCAGGAGTTTTTTCTTGCTTCCAGCATTGAGCGTACGTCATTCTAGCATTTGTGGTTATATACCACCTTAATGTTCGTTTTGCAATATTGACTTCTTCCATTCTCAGTCCCAGAAGAAACACCTCCGGTTCCTTCTTAATTTTGCATTTCATAATTTTTTCCATCTCTGAATGGACCTCGGCCCAGAAACCTTTTGCTTTTTCACATGTCCACCACATATGGTAAAAAGAACCTTCTACTTTCTTACATTTCCAACATTTGTTTGATAAATTACTGCTTATATTTGCTATCTTTTTTGGTGTCATATACCATCTATACATCATCTTATAACAATTCTCTCTTAAATTATTACATGTTGAAATTTTCATTGCATTTTTCCATAAAAATTCCCAGGATGACATGGATATTTCCTTATTCATATTAACTGCCCATTTTACCATCTGCTCTTTCACTGTTTCATCTTTAGTATACCATTTTAACAATATCTTATACATCTTAGAAATCATCTTTTTACCTCCTTCCACCCACAAATTCTCAATTTCATTATTTTTTGCTCTAAAACCAAACTCTTTTTTATCTGTTTTAAACAGATCATAAACCTGTCTATATTGCAACCAGCCATACTTATAATCCATTTCTTCTTCTGATTTCATTTCAAACGACTTTCCAGCAGGTTTCAAAATGTCTCTATATTGTAGCCAGTCTTCTCCTTTATAAACCGGATAAGGTTTAATTACCTCCATTGGTATTATCCAGAGTGGTCTCTCATCTGAAAAGAACCTTTTATATTTAATCCAAGTGTCATATATCGTTCTTCTGATAAAATGATGTTTAAAAAAACTATCAATTTTTGCTTTTCCATACCATAAATAAGCATGCCATCCAAATTTACAATCATGCCCTTCTAACGCCAACAATTTTCTGTTATCTAAAGTAATCCATTGTTGCAACCAAGTTAAACATACTGCATCATAGTACAATTTAAAGTTTGGTAACTGGAATCCTCCTCTTTCCTTAGCATCACAAAGGATTTTCATCTTAATTCTTAGTTTCTTCCCCGCCCATACAAATTTTGAAACCTCCTTCTGCCAAGAATTTAAGATCTTTGAGTCTTTCACTATTGGAATAGTCTGAAATAGAAACATCACACGCGGTAAAATATTCATTTTAACCACCGATATTCTACCCATTAGCGACAAGTTTAATGTGTTCCATTTTTTTAAGTGTTGTAAAACTTGCGTCCACAGCTTGTCGTAGTTGTTCTTATATAGGTCAATATTCTTCATTGTCAGTTCAATACCTAAGTATTTAGTCTTTTTAACTACTTCACATTGTGTTAACCTCTGTAATTCATCTTGCTTCGCTGCTAGCATATTTTTACACATCACCTTGGATTTATTTTTATTTATATAAAATCCCACTAATCTCCAAATTCTTTTATCTTTTCAATAAGCAACGGTAATTTTTGTTTAGGGTCTTCTATCAAAAACATTACATCATCCACAAAAGCTCTGTATTTATAGGAAAAACCTTTACTAGATAATCCTTTAACTTCCTTATCGTCTCTGATCTGCCCAAACAGTATTTCTAAAATCCAAATAAACAGTAATGGGGACAAAGGACACCCTTGCGTTGGAGACTTTGGAGGACAACCCAAACAGTACACAAAGGAACCACTGTAGAATAGGGACAGGCATTTCTTAACATGCATGCCAAAACTGGGGGCAAGGGGTAGCAGACCACTTGGTTTGACACGGCAGCTACTTCACTCCCCACCTCCATCGGAGAGCTGTGGTGAAGCCAGGCTGGATCACACTGGAGCACTGAGTCTTTGCGGCGAGGAGTGAGGTCATCATCAACCGCGACTCCTTCTGGCTGCGCCCCTAAAAGGGCCGACATCTCCCCCAAGTGGTTAGGGGTGCACTGCGCAGGCATGTGGGGGCTGCTGGGAGGCTGGCGGGCGGGGGGAGGTTGCCAGCTGCATGCGGGGTGCCGCCAATCCCCTGAAGAGCAGAAGCAGAATTCTGAGCCGCCTCATTGGCAGAATATAAATTCTGTAAATAAATAAATACATTAAAGTAAGCTGTGGCTTCCTGTTCCCCCCCCCCGGATAGGCAGCACAGCCCTCCCTTCCCCTCCCGTCTGTCTGCTGGCATCCCAGCATCTCAACAAGGAGACGCTTCATTTTGGACCTTGGGCCAAAGTGGTTTCCCCACCCCCCCTTGCAGAATCAGTGTATCTGGGCTGGCTGTCAAGAAAGGGGGGCTCCAGTGGAAGAGCAGGTGCTGGGCGGGCAGCAGATCCCAGACACATACCCCCCCCCGGGGCAGCCTTTCCTTCCCCTTCTCTCCTTCGCGGAGCTCCTGCGATCAGATGATCTTGAGCAATGACTAAAAGAGTGATACATTATTCACTAAAGGAAAATATGCTAGACAGAAATTCGGCGACTAAGTAGGTTATGTTTGGGTCACTGTCTAGAATCAGGTAGAGAATATTATCCTCTTGGAGTTTATTCAATGGAGAGTGTCTTAAAAGTGGTGAGATCCAGCGGTTCCTGAAAGCGGTAAAAAACCTGACAATCCAATATTTTGTGAGACAGAGTATTGATTTCCCCTTGACCACAAGGGTAAAGGCAATCTGAATATGGAATACAGCGAAATCTCCCCTACAATACTTCGGATGGGGTGGCATTAAGGAGAGCTAAAGCAACTGCCCTAACAAGGTGGGGGGGGGGCGTTGGGTGTCTCATGTGTAATGGCAGAGTCCAAGGAGATAAGATACTAAAGAATTGACTCGAGAAGACTCTGTGAGAGTGAATCATTGTACTGCTGTAATCCAGCTCCATGAGGCAATGCTGGACAAGTGAAAGGGCCTTTGCCTTACCTAGCCAGAAGATGTCTTCAGTTATAAGCCCCAGCTGCCTTAATCGAGCATCCACTGTCTTCTTCCATCGAGAACGGTGTGCATCTTTTTAAAGAAAGAACAGCAGACTTTCAGCTTCTGAAGCAAAAGTAATCCTTAGCCTTCGCTTGGAAGCGCTGAGCCGTGCTGTACCTTCCAGTGACTTTTGGACTTTTGGGTCCCTGGCAGCAGGCAGCAGATCCCTGGCAGAGTCTCCAGTTGAACAGGTGGCGTAAAGGACCTCTCCCTGAGGCCCTGCTGATCGGGGGTGGGGGGGGCTCCGGCTGAGCTGAAGGCCGCTCCGTGTGCCTTTCAGGCCTGTGTGGTGAGGTGGATCGAGCGAGCTACACTTAGGCCAAGTTCAGTGCCTCGGCTTAGCCATGCAGCTTTCTGAAGCCAGTCACCTCATGAAGTATAACTGACTTTAAGGGGTTACTGTGAAGACAGAATGGGAGAGATTATGTGTGGCATCTTGAGCCCCTGGAAGGAAGGGGGGGGGAAGAAGGCCATTTCATGGGTATGTGCTAAAGGGACTGAGAGGGAAAGATGCCTCGGGGCCACGATGGAGAGCTCAAGGGAAGTGTCAGCCCCAAATGGCTGATATTGTGATGCCCCTGCATAGGTCTATGGTGTGGCCTCATCTGGGATGCTATGTAGAGTTCTGGTCACCATACCTTGCAAAGCTGGAAAAAGTACAGCGGAGGGCAACCAAGATGATTAGGGAGTTGGAGCACCTTCCCTATGGGGAAAGGTTGAATAGACTGGGACATTTCGGTTTAGAAAAGAGACAAGTGAGGGGGGGCATGATATAGGCTTATGATATGGGGGGGCATGATATAGGTGGAGAGAGTTGATAAAGAAAACTCTTTCTCCCTCTGACAAAATGGTAGAAGACATCCACAAAGTTGATGGTCAGTAGATTCCGGATGGACAAAAGAAAATACTTCTTTGTTCACCAAGTGATTAAAATGTGGAATTCGCTGCCAGGGGATGTAGTGATGGCCACGTGCATAGACAGATTCATGTAGGAGAGATCCAGCAGTGGTTACTAGCCATGCTGAAGCGAGCCTCCTTGTTCAGAGGCAGTAAACCTTTGAATCCCAGTGCCAGGCAGCAATGTCAGGGGAAGGCCTCGGCCTCTCTGCCCTGTTGTTGGCCCTCCAGAGGAACTGGTTGGCCACTGTATGAGAAGGGATGCTGGACTAGATGGACCCTCACTCGTCTGACCCAGCAGGGCTCTTCTGGGGCTCTTATGAAGGCCTCGGCCTCTCTGCCCTGTTGTTGGCTGCCTAGAGGAGGCTGTGTGAGACGACAGGAGGCTGTGTGAGACAGGAGGCTGGACTAGATGGACCCTCACTGGTCTGATCCAGCAGGCCTCTTCTTGTGTTCTTAATAAACTGAAAGAAGAAGACAACTTGGTTTTATACCCTGCCTTTACTACCCAAAGGAGTCTCAGAGTGGCTTACAATTACCTTCCCTTCTCCTCCCCACAACAGACACCCGGTGAGGTAGGTGGGGCTGAGAGAGCTCTGAGAGAACTGTGACTGACCCAAGGTCACCCAGCTGGCTTCATGTGGAGGAGGAGTGGGGAACCCAGTTCTCCAGATTAGAGTCCACTGCTCTTAACCACCACACCACACTGTTGTAGAAAGTCACGCCTTGAGACTCATATGTCTCCTAACAGAAGGACTACTGTCTATATTTAAGCTATGTTAAGTTCAGCTACAAGCACTGTAATTTGACAGTCAAATTATTTTGCATCTAATAGAGGATGGCTGTACCCTGTCAATTTTTGCTCCTTTGAAGGGCTGGTTGCTGGATACATCAAGGAACTGGGGAGCGGGAACACAATTCATGCTTGTTTCGCAAGTGCTGATGTTCCAGCTGCCTCCTGGGCTGCTTCCATGCCAGGGGTTTTTCCCATGGTGGTCATGTTGTGGATACAATTTTGTTCAAATCACAATGGCAACAGAAATTCCAGACTTCACATGTTTTCTCTCCATGGTTCCTCTCTGACACCGATGGGCATTTTATCTGTTCCCCACTGCTGTGCTGTTATGTCACCTTTAGGATTCTCCACCTATGCTTTTTTTTAAAAAAATGCGCTGTGTAGGAATAGCACACAATTGCAGTCCTTTCAAATACCTACCCACAGGCCTTGGATCGGGCCGGAGCGCACCGGTATGTCGCTCCGGGAGAGACGCACCGGGGGGCGGTCACATGGTGAAGCCCCGCCCCCTTCTTCAGGCCGCCCTCTGCTTACAGAAACCTGCTGGTTTCTCCAGCCATTGGCAGACTTGGAGGGGAACCTACTCCACTCTCAATTTTGTATACTTGCTGCTTTAGACTCTGCTTTTTTTAAAAAAAAAAATCTTTATTACAAAATTTAGTTTGTCTCAGCACAGTATAATATAAACACTTTAATAGTCTCTGCTTTTAAAATGTGTTTATGGTTCTGTTTTTCAGATTTCTGTAGAATGCCGTCGGTTTTATTAGAAAATGTTGTTTCTAATGCTGCCAGTGAATTTTATTTTATTTTACTGTTTCTGTTTTTAACTTATTTAAACTGCCTTGGGAGATTTTTAAACTAAGAGTACGGAATAAAAAATATTTTAAATAAATACCTAAAACCCTCCATTTGGGCCAGTGGGGATCAGGACAGCATCCTCCAGGATCCCGTGTGTCAGTGATGGTCTAAGGTGAGGAGTCACCTGCAATCCTCCTCCTCTCCCCCGCCCCCCCACCCAGCCTTGGAACCTCTGAGTTAGAACAGGAAGTGATTTCTTACCTTGGAGCCCATGCTTCCCTCTCACATTTGAGACTCCCAGTGGAGTAGAAATAATTGGGAGGATTCGTCTTTTCCCATCAATATATTCATGGTATATGTCAGGGTATATTTTGTTGTAAAATAGTCAAAAGTATTTAAAATACTCAGAGTATCAATGGATCATGCTCTAATGGAAATAAGAGATTTCTTTGCATTTAAAAACCTTTATTTCTAAGGGTAAAAGGTATACAGGAAACCTACAAAATAACAAACTCCTAAGAGCTACATTACACACACTACACACAGATAATGGAGAATCTGTCCTTCTTCTTGACCCCTAGAAAGGAAGTCACCTGAAACAAACAACCAATCTGTATCACAATAGAAACTACTTTTCCCAGGCTAATTCCCCATTGGCTCTGTGCCAGGTTTCCCTTCCAGGTCAGTCTAAACAATAGCAATACTAGGTAAACAAGTTAACCCTATAATGACTGGATTGTCAGACCTTGTACATTTCCAACATATTTAACATGAAATTTGAGAGATAGATCCCAAAATCTAAATTCTCGTCCTAAGAAAGAAACCAGATGTCAGAGTGAATTCATCTGAAAATTTCAGATTTTTTTTGTTGTAAATGTAAATCTACCTAGGAGAATACTAGATAGTTACTGAATTTTGGATATCTGTGAATATATGATTCACTCCTAGTTCAGCAGTTAGCAACCCATTTTGATCTCAAGTATTCTGCAGACCCTCCAAGCACAACCCCCCCTTCTCTTTTGTCAGACCCCCCCCCATCTGCCTGGGTGTTTCCTTCCGCACAGGTTGTTTCCCCCCCCCCCCAGATTTGATGCTGGTGGGAAGTAGATTTTTTCCCTGCTTCTGCACAGCATTGTGGTGCATTCGTGTTCTTCCCAGAGTTCCCCTGGCTTTTCTCCAATATTTCTCAAGCCTGCTTTGCTCCAGAGGTTTGGGAAGGGCTGCAGCAGCGCCCAAGTGGGAAAGCTCAGGGTTTGCCTGGCCCTGCCCACACTGCAGCCATTTCCTCTCCCCCTACGGCAGGTTTTTTTATATATCAATAGACCATTATACTAAAATATATATACGTTTCTCTGAATTCCCCAGTGGAAAAAAGTATTTCCTCAACAAAATGGGCTAGAGGTGTAGGGTTTTTTTGTTTGTTTAAAGAAACCTGGGAACTCTGAGAACCTGATGCATATTTTACTATCATCCTATATAGATATAACAGTAAATAAAAATTACCAGGGTGAGCTGCTCTGTGAAAGTCCTGTTGCCAGTGTGCTTTGTTGGCAGCTGCAGGGGCTACGGGGAAACGACACAAGGCTGTCGCTCCGTTCGAAACCCCTGTGCAGCAAGCTCTGTGTGCTCATAGAGTCCCCCATTTCCCAGTGTCCTCAAAGCAATACAGTGAGAATAAAAGCAAGATTAAGGCTAATGTTTGTATTTCCTGTCCATGACTGACAAGGTCAAGGGGTCTCAGAGGGTTTAACAAAGTCACAGCCCCCCCCCCCCCCCCGCCTGCAGTGCTGAGGCAGGTAGCAAAACAGAGCCAGGGGTTTCCCCCCACCTTTGGCATGCCCTTGAAACGCATGACGACTCCCGCTCTACTGTCCTTTAGGCACCAGGCCAAAAATGTTTCTTCATACCCACGGCTGTTGATTAAGTGTTGATCTTTCAAATTGTTTTTAGAGTATGCCTAAGGATTGTTTTTTAAGAATCTTTTAAAGCTGCTAAATGTTTAGCGGGTAGGTTTTTAATAGCTTGTTAATTTTTAAGAATGTTTATGTTGTTTTATTATTTTATCATGTTTCGCTTTGTAAAGCTGCCTCAAGCAGATTCTCTGGAGAAGAGGCACTGAAATTTTCTAATTACATAACAGGCCACAACCCAAAGGGCCCAGGACAAAGTTCTGTTCAGCCTCACCCCTTGACTGGATTGTTTTTGCTTTGGAAACACGAAGAAATGTCCTGATTGATTACTAATTTTTTGCTATGTAGAATCATAGAATTCGAAGGGACCTTTAGGGTCATCTAGTCCAACCCCCTGCACAATGCAGGACATTCACAAATACCTCCCCCCACACACCCTCAGTAACCCCTGTTCCATGCCCAGAAGATGACAAAAACGTCCAGGATCCCCAGCCAACTGGCCTGGAGAAAAATTGCCTCCTGACCCCAAAGTGGCAATCAGCATTTCCCTGGGCGTGTAAGAAAGGGCCACAAGAACTAAGCACTGAGGCAACCCTTCCTGCCCTCCCTCTCATGATCTGCCTAAGTTCACAGAATCCGCATTGCTGTCAGATGGCCATCTAGCCTCTGCTTGAAAACCTCCCAAGAAGGAGAGCCCACAACCTCCCGAGGAAGCCTGTTTCACTGAGGAACCCTTCTAACTGTCAGGATATTCTTCCTGATGTTTAGACGAAAACTCTTCTGATTTAATTTCAACCTGCTGGTTCTGGCCCGACCTTCTGGGGCAACAGAGAACAACTCCACACCATCCTGCGGAGAATTCAGTGATTCTATATAGCAAGAAATTAGTAATCAATCAGGAAGAGGGTGACCATATCACCACTCCGTCGTCTCCTCCCCAGGCTAAACATATACAGGCTTCAGATTAGGGGACCCACAGACTCAGAACAGTGTTCCATTCTCTCTCACTGCTCCGGATCCCCTCAGAGATCTGCAGAGTCACCAACGACTGTGACTGCTGGGCCATTGGTACCAAAAATACATCCCAGAAGCACATCCGAGGGAGACAGCCAGACAGCTACAGCATGTGCCATGAGATCCCCATCGACTCCACACAGGTCATTATTGCCCCTGACACACTCAACAGACCCTTCTGTTGGACTCAGAACCCTCCAGTACCAAAGACCTACATAGCGCCTCCAATGCCAACTCGGATGACGACTCAGAACAACAGACCCCACACTATCACCACCTGTACAAGTGAACGAAGACATGCCTGCAGATATCTGGTCAAGAGGATGGCCTGCAGACTGGGCCTCTCCATCATCCAACCTCAACTAGAAGAAATGGACCTGGTATTCAACATAGTGCAGTTGGACACCTCTACTGCCATAGCCCTCCCTATGACATCAGTCATGCTCCAGGCAGCCAAGTTCCTCCAGGACAAACTGGCAACAACACCCATCTCTTCAAGAAGCCTGGATCACATGTATAGTACAGGAAACTGGGCCTGAATTCCTATTTTGTCATCCTAAGCCTAACTCTTTAGTGGTAACCTCCTCCTCCAAGAGTAAACACACTCATTCAACACCAACAGACAAGGAGGGGAAGAAACTGGACTCCTTTGGTAGGAAGTTCTACTTGGCAGTAGCCATAAGAGTCAAGAACACTAACTATCTGACATGGATGTGAGCAACTCTCTGAAGTCCTCTCTAGCCTTCCAGAAGACAAAAGGACAGCAGCCAGAAAATTACAGAAAGAGGGCATGTTGTTGGTGAAACAACAGAGCAGCTCCCCTAATCATGCCCTGGACACCTTCGCCAAAACACTCACTTCAGCCGTCGTTCTTAGGCGACACTCCTGACTTTGATCAACAGCACTCAACCCAGACATGAGAGTGTGCATTGAAGACCTCACTTTCGATGGAGTTGGCTTGTTCCATTCCATGACTGATACCGTACTACAAGAGTCCGGTTCCTGTGGGTGTCAGCTGCAGATGGCTGTTCCCTTTTCTCCTGAAATGCTAAGTGTTTTAAGGTTTTCAGATACTTGGATATCTTCAGCGGTGACTCTGTCTCTACTGCTTATCGGCTGTTGAAAGTTTCTGAGCCTGATTGCCATAAACAAGACTGTAATGAGTGTTGGGAAACACCCCAAATGCCTGAGAGACGGTGAAGGAATCTCTCCCCTAGCAAGCAAATAGACCAAGATAGCTGACTTTTCCCCTGAAAGTGTTGCATATAATATTCCAACTCAAAATAAATATGCAATTCTAGCTGAAGAGAAAGAGAGAGCTGAAAAGCAGGAAGTTACAGCAATAAGGACTGTTTCTTTAAATGACGAATGTATCTACTGTCATGATGAAAGAACATTGGCCAAGTTAATAGACTTGACTTTCAGGACTGTGACATATATTTTGGAATGTTTAAATGGAATTAATGAGAAGCTCGAGAAGTTGGCAGAGAGGAAGACTATGAAATCCGAAAAGATAAAGCCTGGTTGCTGTGTAAGCTCTGCTAATATGCCTCCAAATGTCTTCGTCCCATCAAGAAGTAAAGAGACCTCAGCAGACTCCCCTTTGTCACATAAGGAGAGTAATGAAAGCTCTAGACTCCATTTGATCCTTCAGCCAAAAATAATATGTTTGTTAATTTGTAAATACCGAGGTGGATTGCCCTTATGGAATAAAAAAAGGAAGGTGTTACATCATCTGAGCCTATTATTTAAGTTGAAAATTCTTGGAATTGATTTGAAAGAGCTAGAAATAATCAGCCAACCAAACCAGGTGCAGAGGGTCCTTCTCACATTTTTCAGTGTGAGGATCCCATCTTTAATAATGAAGCAGAGTGCAACTTTTAAGAGCAAGGGGATCTTCCCAGCCCGTGCCTTTTTAAATACACTGAATCCTGTACCGCTCTTGGCCAAGAAACATAAAGAGACTAAAGGGGGGCATGATCTGATCTCCCTGCTGCCTTATCCAATGGACCTCTCTTGTTAGGGGGAGGAGGCTGCAATTATGAATCCAGTCCATGGGACAGTTAAATCTTCAGATAAGTTATTTCCATCAGTCTATGTGCGATAGTCAACAGACTGATAGTCAAGAGAACAGATAATCAAGAGAACAAAGCTTCTGACACTAGGGGAAACCAGGGAACAAGCAGTGATGACAGATGGATCGGGTGTCGCCAAAACAAGCCTTTATAAAAACAGCCCAGATATGCCCTACCATAACTCTCCTTCTTCTCCACCGATCAATTTAACTTCTACTACAGAAGTCCAACCAGAACTCAACGGAAACTCATAGACGTTAATACAAGCCAAAATTCATATGTCCCCCTGAGCAGTAAGGGAGACATTGTGTGGCCAAGCACAAGCCAATTAATCAAGAACATATCAAGAGGTATGACCAATGGGTCTGTGTTTTATGACACCAACAGCACCCTCGAACAACTAACCAAAGGAGACTGACTCATAAATTCTTCTACACCACCGTCATCTAAATTTTCTACTACTTTGGATATTAAGATCATCTCTTGGAACATGGCTGGCTGGAATAAGGCCAAGGATGTTGAATTTCTAAGTTACCTTAATGATTTCGATATTATACTCCTTCACAAAAACTGGTTGCCAAATCAGATTCAGATTGAGGGGTATAAATCCTTTCCTTTCCCAGGGTACAGGATTAACCCTAAGGGTTGCTTTCAAGTGGGTTTGGCTCTATTTGTTTCTTTATATTTAAAAGTAGAAATAGTTATGTTACAATTGGATGGCCTCACTGAGCAAGCTATTAAGCTTGTCCTTGATAACCTTACTTTGATTATTGTGAATATATATGTTCCCAACTCCTTAGACAGATTAACCCTTTCCCAACATTGGAAATGACTAACTACACTTCTAGAAAGACTAGAAGAAGAACATCCCTTGTCTGAAATAATTCTGGCAGGTGATTTTAATGCTAGGGTAGGCAACGATCATAAAATATTCTTTAAGGCTATAGAAGTTAATCAGGAGGATATACTCCCACCTATTTTCACCTCTACAAGGTACTCAAAAATCACCATATAAACTCGGCAGGCATCTAGCTCATCAAACTTTGTCTTCAGTTTAATAAAGTTTGGCTGATTGGGCTTACCAACTTTCCCAAATCTGGAGAATATACAGTTGTCTCAACAAAGGGCTGCAGTGCAATTGACTATTTTATAGTTTCCCCTTCATTGGAATCTCATGTTTTAGATCTCACTGTTGGCGATTATATAATCAGTGACCATCTTCCACTTATTTTAACTCTCTATGTCAGCCCTTTTACTAGAACCCAACGTTATTTCCAACACCAACCTTACAAGCTCTATCTATTGCCTAGGATCTTATAGAATGATAACTCTATGCAAAAAGACCCAACAATTACTCAAATCAAACCTACTTCTAAAGTATAGATCCTCTTTAATTGATGCAAATGAACATTCATCAATGATCATAGCCTATAATGCTTTAACATCTCACATATCTACGTCACTGGGTAAAGAACTTGAGAGTGGAAATAGGGGGAGGAGTAGACCTATAAATGTCTGGTTTGATAGGGAATGTAGATAAACCCAATTACGCAATGTCTTCAGACGATACCGTGAGTCCACTGACCCATTTTTTCTGATAGAATATAAGATATGAAGAAAAGCATAAAGGCCTCTCGTAACCTGAGTGTTACGGCTACCACGCATGCCTACAAGCCCAGGTCCTGGTCCAGGTTCCTGATGTTCATCTAACAGACCCTCCCCAGATCAGCCATAGAGAGCTCAGCAGTCACAAAATGGCCACAGACCACCCTGCAATGCCAAGACAACATCCTCTGGAGCACAGCAGTCATCCAGACCAAAGGCCCCCAGAACCTCCAAACAGGGCCACCAGAGCCACTGCCAACCACCTACCAACCCTGTGTCTTACCCACCTGCCTATACCCCTGTCATCCTGGAAATAGATTACATCAGACAACTGGGTCCTCTCCATCATAGCATGGGGCTACCCAATAGAATTTGCTCATCCCCCAGTCCATGGTTTGTTGTCACTCCTCCATTGGATGCCCTCCAGGAGGAGGTAAAGTCTCTTCTAGAGAAGCAGGCCATAGAGCCAGTACCCCTGGAATCAAGGGGATATGGCTTCTCTTCCCATTATTTCACTGTCCCCAGGTGGCATCCACCTATCATGGACTTACAGGCACTGAACAGGTTCATCACCTACCACATGTCTCTCATGACAACCCTTCACCACATCCTACTGTTACTCAAGGAAGGGACCTGGGTGGCCACAATAGACCTGCAGGGTGTATACCTTCCATCTCAACACCAGGCCGTGCCACTGACAATAACTGTTATTTACAGTGTGGCACAACCACTACCAGTAGAGGGTCCTCACTTTCAAGATCTCCATTTCTCCACGGGTGTTCACAAAAATGATGGTGGTAGTCGCAGCTTACCTCCATCTCCAAAGCATCATCATCTTCCCCTACATAGATGACTGGCTCCTGGTGGCCAATTCAGAAGAACGTCTCCTGGAAGATATCACAAGCACCCTGCCATTACTACATGACCTAGGACTGAAGGTCAATCTCAGAAAGTCCAATCTCATTCCATCCAGATGGGTCCAGTTTATTGGAGCCATCCTCGACTCCAGGGCCTGCGGAACATTCCTACCCCCTCAGAGGGCATCTGCAATAATAATCCTGATTAAACAGATGTTATTTTTTATTTATTTATTATTTTATTAGATTTATATGCTGCCCTCCCCAAACGGGCTCAGGGCGGTGTACAACAATTAAAATAATACAATTAAAACAATGTTAAAATAATGGTTTGCACATAATGATATAGTATCATAAAATACCAACAGAGAGCCAGTTTGGTGTAGTGGTTAAGTGTGCAGACTCTAATCTGGGAGAACCAGGTTTGATTCCCCACTCCTCCACTTGCAGCTGCTGGATGACCTTCGGCAAACCATAGTTCTATCCGAGCTGTTCTTGAAAAAGCAGTTCTCGAGAGAGCTCTCTCAGCTCCACCTACCTCACAGGGTGCCTGTTTTGGGGAGGGGAAGGGAAAGGAGTTTGTAAGCCACTGTCATAGGTGCTGAGGAAGGGCCGTTGCCAGCTCCAGCAGAACCCACAGCTGGCCACTCTGAAGCTTCAGAGATTGGTAATTTGCCATCACTGCCTGCACTGGCACCTGGCTCATAGCTGACGAGGAGTAAGCCCTCCCGACTCGCCCCCGAGAGTTGCTCGCTTACAAGACCGACTCCAGCAGGACTTAAGCAACAAGATGATGCACAGCTTGTTTGCAGAACAGACAATCCATTAGTCCTGAGTTTTGACAGACGCTTGGCTGCTGGTGCCGCTGCACTAATTGGAAACAGCGAGGGCTTCAGTTTGTGGAAGCAAACTTGTCAAACTCCATGATACTCCACCTCCTGGTTCCAGACCTTGTTCCTGCTCCTCTCCTCTGGCTTCTGAGTCTGGCTTGAACGACCTTGCTCATGTTTTGTGCTTTGGACTTTTGCTCTCGGTTCCTGCTCCACTCCTTTTGGCTCAAGACCCTGGACTGAACTTGGACTTCCCTCTGCCTGCACCCCAAACCTTGACAGCCACTCTGAGACTCCGAGTGAAGGGCGGGGTATAAATCCATTCTCCTCCTCCTCTTCTTCTTCTTAAAATCACAACAATTCACAAGAGCTATCTCCATCCAGCATCTGTTGGGCCTCATGGCAGCCACAATGGTTGTCCTCATTTTCATTAAGCTGTGGATGACGACGCTCCAACTTGGGTTCTTCGGACACTTCAGACCCTTCAGACACCATCAGAACAAGAAGCTCTGTCTACCACAGTATGTGCTCCACTCCCTATCTTGGTGGGAATGTGAACGCAACCTAGTAGAGGGTGCCCCATTTCAACCCATCCCCTACGGAGACCCTAACCATGGATGCTTCTCTCTGGGGGTGGGGAGCGCACCTAAGGGGCATGTGCATAAGAGGAGAATGGGACTCCCATCAGTGCCATCACCACATAAACTATCTGGAGCTTTTAGCCATCAAACTTAGAATCATAGAGTTGGAAGGGACCTCCAGGGTCATCAAGTCCAACCCCCTGAACAATGCAGGAAATTCACAAATACCGCCCCCTCCACACCCGCAGTGACCGCTGTTCCACGCCCGGAAGATGACAAAAAACCCTCCAGGATTGCTTCCTGATCCTAGGTGAGCTCTAGGATCCCTTCTAATTCTTTGTCAAGAAACTGGTCTCCTTTAAGAGATTTTTTCTGCCTAAGTGTTAGCCTTCTTGACTATAAAAGTCATCACCTCCACCTGCCATCTTGTTCTCAGAATTGTTGCTTCCTGGCAGAAGTGATTAACTTGTGGCAGCTGAGAACTGTCATCTAAAGTGGCTGACAGCTTGCTATTTAGAAATCTATCCTGGTAACAGGTCTCTGTTGGCTAAAAGGCTTTTCTTTCTGTGCTGAGAACTTCAGCTCTACCCAGAAAAATATTTGCCCCACAAGCCCAAAATCCTGGCTATGGGTCCGGCTCTCAACTTTCAAAAGGTGGAGGAGCTGACTCCGTCCCCTTCCCTGAGACAGGTAGTCCCTGCCCTCGTTCCTAGAAATCTCGTAGTTCTCTGTTTTCACATTAGGCAGGTGAGCGAGAGAGGGGCACCCCCTTCTGCCCTTTCAATGGCATTGCTGTCCCCTGGGGAAACCTTGCAGACCCAACCCTCCATTTGAGAAATACTTCCTTAGATAACTGCTACAACAACAAAGACCAGCACTCTCAGTTGCCTTCATTAATATGTAAAAAATTGTCTATACCTGAGGTTCTTAACCTTTAATCCACCAAGTATGCAACATTTTCCCACTAAGGCACAAGGAAAAAAATAGGACTTAAAAATAGCACTCCAGGCAAGCAGAGATTGGATTTATACCCCGCCCTTCACTACCCAAAGCGTCTCAGAGCAGTTTACAATCCCTTTTCCCTTCCCTTCTCCACAACAGACACCCTGTGAGATAGGTGGGGCTGAGAGAGCTCTTTCAAGAACTGCCCTTGAGAGAACAGCTCTGAGAGAACTTATGTCTGACCCAAGGTCACACCAGCAGCTGCATGTGGAGGAGTGGGGAATCAAACCCGGTTCTCCCAGATTAGAGTCCGTGCTCCTAACCATTACACCAACCTGACTCTTCCTGCTAGGGGTAAAAAACAGCATGCCTCCATCCAAGCAAGACGATCTTCCAGAAGGAAGACAACAGAGAGGGCATGGTCAAAGCAACTGAGACTCACATTGTCAGCTCCCATTGGTTGCTCTGAGGGAGAGGTGTAACCTAACCTGTCCATCACAACAACTTTACTTATGTAGATTTATTTACAATAGATGCACAAACAGGTTCTCTAAACAGTGCCCTCTTTGGAGAATGTGTTTCTGCTTGTCTCCGTTGCTTTGACCATGCCCTCTCTGTTGTCTTCTTTCTGGAAGATCGTCACGCTGGGATGGAGGCATGTTGTTTTCTACCCCTAGAAGGAAGAGGTCATCCCCATTTGATGTCTATTTGGTGTGTGACGGTTGCGTAAGGGCCTTGGGGAGAAATCAAGGATGTGGGATTTGAGCCTCAGGGCAGGTCGAACAGTGTAAAACGGCTCTCCTCCCCCGGCTGTCAAAAGAAATGGTGAGTGGAGAGAAGGCATTATCTAAAGTCCGAACACCCTTCATGTCCAGTAGCACCTTAGAGACCAGCAAGAGTTTGGGGACATAACCTTTCGATGAAAGTAGCTTCTACTCTCAAAAACGTATACCCCCCAAATCTTGTGGGTCTCTGATTTGCTGCTGGACTCAAATCTAGTTATGCTGCTTTAGACCAGCATGGGGCTCCCCTCTGAAACCAGGTCCCGATGCTGTTGCCATGGCTCCAAAACTGTGACAGTGCCAAGTAGGGAAGATGGCTGGTTAAGCTCTGACTAAAGAGGAGCTGTTTGTTACTGGAAGCAGTCAAGAACATAACATACAGTATAGCATTCCGTAAAAGGGAAAACGTACTCTTGCTCAATGCTTGACCTCTGGATAGAAGTGACAATGAATCAATGAGAGGAGAATCCTGAAGAATGAGAAGATGCTGTTAACTCATACACATGCAAAGAAATGCCAACTTCATCAATAGGTGAAGCACCTACAACAAAGAAGCCATTGTATGCGGGTCTACATCACAAGTGAAGAGAAGGTGCTAGATTCATTTAAATTACAAGATCTGTTAAAAAAATCAAGACAATAAAATGAATATCCAGCAATTTCTTAAAGATTAATTCAGAAGCATGCATACTTAAAAAAAAAAAAAATTATGTGCATAAGGGTTGCTAGAATCTTTCATCTGCAGGCAAGTGTGTGCAAATAGATCCATCCGAGAGTCTTCATACAAAAGCAGATATAATACTTCCATTTGCAGGTGAGGAAAAGTAAGCTAAAAGATGCCGTTGCCATGGATGCAGATGACACAGATGTTGTTCTTGCAGCATATGTGTCACATCAAATAGAAACTGTTCTTGGCATCAAGCAGAAGAAAGATATTTGTAATGGGAAAAATCTTTGCTTGAAGAAAATGGCTCAAATTCTTCTTCCACTTCACATTCATGTTGGAGTAGATTGAAGTGGAGTGATATCCACATCAGTGTTCCCTCTAAGCTGAGTTACTGTGAGCTGTTTTTTAGACTCTGGCTCACACATTTTTGTCTTAGCTCAGGGAGGATGGCTCCAGAGCCAACTAATTTATGCAGTAGCCAAATTGCTCACTCACAGCTTTAATGCCAGTAGCTCACAAAGCAGAATAATTGCTCACGAGACTGCACAGCTTAGAGGGAACATTGATACACATACAAATCACCTCCTGACCACGAAAGTCAAGACCTGCAGGTGAATTGTGAGAACTACCAGGGGTATGTCCTGCTCTGTTATGACCAACCTGATGCTTCACGTTCACCAACAGATCATGAATATAATGGAAGATGTCTGCCAGTCCATTGTGCAAAGCCACTTCCTCCAGAAAGCTTTGAAGGTACTGTTGCACATGGGAATTCTACAATTAAATGCACTGATGTGAATTCTGGTCTGGAATCTGGCAGTGTCTCCAGTTCTGATAATGAGTCAGAATTGGATTATGACCAGAAATGAAGTTTAGGCAGATAAGGAGGAAGGCATATCGGTTTAGCATAATCAGGCCTATATCCACACTTCGTTGGGTATATTACTGTGCTGTAGCAGTTGTCCATCTCCTGCACTGCTTTGTCCACAGAGGAAAATCTGCTTGTGAATGATTGCTGTAGAGCAATGACAGCACAATGTGCAATAATGTGTGGGTGTGTCTATGGTTTATTTTTCTCTGAATTCCCTTGTACACAGAAGCCTCCTTTTTCATTTATTGGTATGTTATCAGAAACTTCATTATGTGACATTTACACTAGTCTTCACGTCTTTAACGGAAAATGCGGTTTCAAAACAGAACACATCTTCTTGGTGCATCTTTCTTTTCTACATAGCATCCAGCATCCATAAAAGAAAAGCTGTGGTGTAAAAAGCTTTCATTTAATTTTCCATTTATATCAGATATCTAGCCTGAAAAAGTACATCTGGCCCATTTCAAATTCTGCAAGTATGGCATGGTTGCCAGCAGAAAAATGTTTCCAGATCTTGAGGGCTCACAAGGTGGTACACCGAGGCCTTCTCAGGTGGACCTTTTGGATCACAAATGCTCAAGTATGCATATGAGGAACGCCAGCTAAAATAACTTTGGTGTTGGTATATGAACTTGCTACACAATCTAAGATATGTATGTGACAAAATTCAGGTGGGTAGCCGGGTTGGTCTGAAGCAATAGAACAAAGTTCGAGTCCAGTGGCACTTTTAAGACCAACAAAGTTTAATTCTGAGTATAAGCTTTCGTGTGCATGCAAACACTTAGACCCAGAATTAAACTTTGTTGGTCTTTAAGGTGCCACTGGACTCAAACTTTGTTCTATGTGGAAAAAAAATATTGATGTTCTGGGTGCTGTATCACTTGCTCAGTATGTGAAATAATTGTTTTTCATAGAATCATAGAGTTGGAAGGGACCTCCAGGGTCACCTAGTCCAACCCCTACACAATGCAGGAAATTTCACAAATATCTCCACCTCCACACCTGCAGTGACCACTGTTCCACACTCAGAAGATGACAAAAAACCTCCAGGATCCAAACTGGCCTGGATGAAATTTGCTTCCTGACCCCAGAGTGGCAATCAGTATTTCCCTGGGCATGTAAGAAAGGGCCATGAGAATGAAGCACTGAGGCAACCCCCCCTCTCCTGATCTGCCTCAGTTCACAGAATCAGCATTGCTGTCAGATGGGGCCATCTAGCCTCTGTTTGAAAACCTCCAAAGAAGGAGAGCCCACCACCTCCCGAGGAAGCCTGTTCCACTGAGGAACCGCTCTAACTGTCCTAATGTTTAACCAAAAACTTTTCTGATTTAATGTCAACCTGTTGGTTCTGGTCCGACCTTCTGGGGCAACAGAAAACAACTCTGCACCATCCTCTATATGACAGCCCTTCAAGTACTTGAAGATGGTTATCATATCACCTCTCAGTCATCTCCTCCCAAGGCTAAACATACCCAGCTCCTGCAACCTTTCCTCATAGGACGGTCTCCAGACCCCCCCCCCACCATCTTCATTGCCCTCCTCCGGACGCGTTCCAGGTTGTCTATATCCTTCTTAAATTGTGGTGCCCAAAACTGAACACAATACCCTAGGTGAGGTCTAACCATAGCGAAGTGGTACCATCACTTCACGTGATCTGGACACTATACTTCTGTTCGTACAGCCCAAAATCGCATTTGCCTTTTTAGCAACCGCATCACACTGCTGACTCATGTTCAGTGTATGGTCTACTAAGATCCCTAGATCCTTTCCCCACATACGACAATGAAGACAAGTCTCCTCCATCCTATAATTATGCATTGGATTTTTCCTGCCTAAATGCAGAACTTTACAGATATCCCCACTGAAATTAATTTTATTTGTTTTAGCCCAGTTTTGCAGGCTGTCATGATCATCCTGTATCCTGACTCTGTCTTCTACCGTATTTGCTACCCCTCCCCATTTAGTATCATCTGCAAATTCAATAAGCACTCCTTTTATCCCTTCATCCAAATCATTGATAAAGATGTTGAACAAAACAGGTCCCAGGACAGATCTTTGAGGCACTCCACTTGTCACTCCTCTCCAAGAAGATGAGGAACCATTCACAAGCACTCTTTGGGTGCAATCTGTCAACCAGTTACAGATCCACCTAACAGTCATAGGATCCAAACCACATTTTTCCAATTTGTCAACAAGAATATAATTAATATTATTATCAAAAGCCTTACTGAAATCAAGATAAACTATATCTACATCATTCCCCTGATCCAGCAAGTTAGTAAGGCTCTAAAAAAATAGAGATACAGGCTGCGGTCACACGGAGCATTAGGCACGCTAGAGAGACAGAAGATAGGCGGATTTTCCGGGTGCGATCTCACCGCCACATCTGGGAAGCATAGAGCTCCCGTGGCGAACCGGAGGCTTCCCGCCGAAGATGCGTGGTTAAAAACTAGTACCTCGGAGGTACTAGTTTCCGGTAACCGCAGGGCAAGGGCGGACGTCTGATCGCGTTTCTGGTGGTACTTCTGGCGCTTGCCCATGCCCCCTCATATAAAGGGTTTTTTTTCTTCAACTGTCCATGGGATGCGCACGAGCACCCAACGGGGCATGTGCACACTTTGGTGTCCGGAGAAAAAAACACCCGTTTGCTGCACCACGCTGCTTCTTTGCCGTGGCGCAGGATTGTGGTGTGCTCGGCATCTCCCCCCTACCACGGGACCTCCATGGGACCTCCACGGTACGTCTGCTGGTGCAACTGCGTGTTATTTTGCCCCAGGGCAAACAGCCACGTTTCCCCCCCCTCCGCATTTTCCTGCCCGTGTGCCCATGGCCACAGTTAGTCTGACATGACATGTTCTTGAGAAACCCATGCTGGCTCTTAGTAATCACAGCTGTCCTGTCTAAATGCTCAAGGACTGTCTGATGATTTGTTCTAAAACTTTCCCAGATAAAGACGTCAAGCTGATGGGTCGGTAGTTACCCGGATCCTCCTTTTTCCCTTTCTTGAAGTTGGGGACAATATTTGCCCGCCTCCAGTCTTCTGGCACCTCACCTGTTCTCCAGGAATTCTCAAAAATAATGGACAGAGGCTCAGAACTCATCTGTGAGTTCTTTTAGTACCCCTGGAAGCAGTTCATCTGGCCTCAAGGACTTAGTTTCATTTAATGAACCTAGGTGTTTATGTACTACCCCTCTGCCCATCCTAGGCTGCAACTCCCTTCCCTCATCATGTGTTGTTTCTGCCATATTGAGCACCGTTTCCCTCGCAAGAGAAGACTGAGGAAAAGTAGGAATTGAGCAGTTCTGCCCTCTCTTCATCACGTGTTACAATTTCACTTTCCTGTCCCCACATTGGGCCTACCACATCCTTGCTCCTTTTCTTACTTTAAACATAAGAAAAGAACCCTTTTTTGTTTTTAGCATCTCTCGCTAGCCTAAGCTCATACTGAGCTTCAGTTCCTGACCCTCTCTCTCTACAAGCACTTGTTATTCGTTTATATTCATCCTTGGTTATAAGGCCCTCCTTCCACTTTCTCAATGAGTCTTTTTTATTTCTCAAGTCTTTAGAAAGCATTTTATGGAGCCACCTTGGCTTCTTTAGGCTCCTCCCATATTTCCTTCTCATAGGGATTGTTTGTGATTGTGCCTTCAGTATTTCATTTTTAAGAAACTCCCATCCCTTTTGAACTCCCTTCTCCTTAAGTATTTCTGACCATGGGATTCTACCCAGCATAACTTTAAGTTTTTCAAAATTTGCTTTCCTGAAGCCCAACCTATATGTCTGACTACGTACAGCTTTTACCTTTCCCAAGACTGTAAATTCCAAAATCACATGGTCACCACTACCCAGGGCCCACTACTTTCACCTCATCAACCAGTTCTTTCCTGTTGGTAAGAATCGAGTCCAAGATAGCAGATCCCCTTGTTTCCCTCTCCACTTTCTGGAAAATGAAGTTGTCAGCAAGACAAGTCAGGGATTTATTGGACCTTTCATTTTTAGCAGAGTTGGACTTCCAACAGATATCCGGGTAATTGAAATCTCCCGTGACTACCATGTCCCATCTGTTTGAGAACATTGTAATCTGTTCTAGGGGTGACTCACTTAAAAGTGAAATACTGAGTCCTCTCATCCACAGGGGTCTGAGAAATTTTCTTCAAGCTTTTTGGAGGCTGGGGGAGGAGCCCTTGTAGGGACTCTCAGTCTGGGGCAAAGGATGCTCTGTATTTTTGTTGCTTGGGGGGGCACAGTGGGAGAGCTTCTAGTGTCCTGGCCCCACTGCTGGACCTCCTGATGGCCCCTGGTATTTTTGGCCACTGTGTGACACAGTGTTGGACTGGATGGGCCTTTGGCCTGATCCAACATTGGCTTCTCTTATGTTCTTATGTTCTCTTAATCAATGTCTGTGGGGGATCTAGGAACTGATTGCTTAGTAAAAGAGGCTCAGAATGTCTCTTGATCTTCCTGCTTATGTGGGTTACATTCTTCCATGTACCCTCTTCCTGTGTCAGGTGTTCCTCCAGTTGCTGAGATACCTTTCCCTCCTCTTCCTGTTGCCCTCTCAGGAGTGAGAGGGCAATAGGAAGCTTCATGCATTCTGTCCATTAACTCTTCACCTTCCCTTATAAACTGGAGTGTGGACAAGTGTGCCTCAAGTTCCTGTATCTTCTCCCCCAGTAGGGCTACCAACTTAGAATCATAGAATCATAGAATGTTAGAGTTGGAAGGGACCTTGCTGGTCACCTAGTCCAACCCCCTGCACTCGGCAGGAGCATAGCTGAAAGATAGCCCTACAACATACCCATAAGATGGTCGTCCAGCCTCCACTTGAAAACGTCCAACAAAGGAGCATTCACCACCTCCCGAGGCAGACTGTTCCACTGCTCAACTACTCTTACAGTTAGGAAGTTTCTCCTGATATTTAGCCAGTAACGACTCCCTTGTAATTTCCACCCATTAGATCTAGTCTTGCAATCCGGAGCAAGAGAGAATAGATCTGCTCCATCTTCTACATGACAGTCCTTCAAATATTTTAAGACTGCAATCATGTCCCCTCTAATTCTTCTCTTTCCCCGGCTAAACATACCCAACTCTTTCAACCTTTCCTCATAAGACTTGGATTCAAATCGTCTCACCATCCTGGTTGCCCTCTTCTGGACACACTCGAGCTTGTCAACATCCTTCCTAAAATGTGGTTCCCAAAACTGGACACAGTACTCCAGGTGAGGCCTGGCCATAGCAGAATAGAGTGGAACTACCACCTCCCATAATCTGGACACAATGCTTCTGTTAATGCATCCTAAGATTGCATTAGCTTTCTTCACAGCCACATCGCACTGCAGGCTCATGTTTAGCTTGTGATCAACCAGAACACCTAGATCCCTTTCACATGTGCTGCTGTCAAGCCAAGTCCCTCCCATTCTATATCTGTGCCTTTGATTTTTTGTACCTAAGTGTAGGACTTTGCACTTCTCTCTATTGCAATTCATTTTATTTGTCTCAGCCCACTGTTCCAGCCTATCTAGATCATTTGGAATCCTGACTCTGTCTTCTTCAGAATTAGCAATCCCACCCAGCTTCGTGTCATCTGCAAATTTGATAAGCATCCCCTCTATGTCTTCCTCCAGGTCATTTATAAAAATATTGAACAAGGGTTGGATCCTGTGGAGGGCAGCATTGGAAGGACTAAGCAGGAATTTACCAACCTGGAGCAGGCAGCCCTAGTCAGGACTGGCCCCAATGAGTTCCTCACAATGGCCTGGAAAGGGCTTCATTTCTTTATGTTTTTACTGACAGAACCAAGCTTGGTTCCCACAGAGAAGCCAAGCAGGCGAAGTGTCTTCCTCAGAAGAGAGAGCATATTCTGACAGGGAATAGTGGCTGGAGTGGGCGTGGAAGAGGAGCAGACCCAGCACCCAGCCAATGGCATGCAAGTACTCTTGAGTGGTGGCTGATGGGCCAATGGCTGATGGAGCGCACTATTGGCGGGACTCAGGCAACGCAGCCAGAGGATAGGGACAGCTTCTGAGTGACACATCATGGAGCCAACTGATGTATGAATGTGTGGAATATTCAGAAAGTGCCACCCCACTACTCAATTATATATAAGGAAAGATATATATATATCTTGTTCAGGTAGGTAGCCATGATGGTGTGAAGCAGCAGAACAAAGTTTGAGTCCAGTGGCAACTTTGAGTCCAACAAAGTTTTGTTTAAGGTATAAGCTTTCCTGCGCACAAAGTGTGCATGCACACAAAATATTATATCTTGAATAAAACTTCATTGGTCTTAAAGGTACCACTGGACTCACAGGCCACAAAGGTGTAAGAGGCAGGCAATGCATTCTGTCCCATGTTGGTCATTTAAAGTATTGCTCTTTGACCCCACAGAGTTAGGATTGGATCCAGCACCAGTAGAAATGCAAGGGGAAAGGGCTGACGTCAGACTGTATCCCTGCTTGTGTTTCTGCTTTCCCAAGATCTTGTGCAACCTGTTTCTGGGACCCATAATAAATAGGACCCACAACACCTACAACAACAACACCTCCTGGTAATCCCTGGCCCGAAGGACGTCCGTTTAGCCCCAACCAGGACCAGGGCCTTCTCTGTCCTGGCCCCCACCTGGTGGAACATGCTCCCAATTGAGATCCGATCCTCCTCCCCAGCCCACGCTCTCTCCTACGGGAAGGGAAGTGAAGGGACGGGCCCGTCGGTCTGTTTCCTCCCCGACTGTCCTCCAAGGCTTTTATTCCCCCATTCTGCTCCTCATTGGGTCTCCCTCCAGTCCGTCCCCCGAGTCCCCTTTCCATTGGCAGATCCTTGCTCAGTTCCAGTGCCGGCTTCCCCCCTAACCCGTCCTTGCTCTCCCTTGCTGATGGCCTCCCAGGCCTCCTGGCAGGGCCTCCTGGCATGCCGCTTTCACCACCCCTCCCTGTCCTCCTGCTTTGCTGCCGCCTGCCAGGCTCCCGGCCTTGCCCAGGCTCCCCGCCCTGCCACCGCGTCCCTCGCTTCAGGGCTGCCTTTTCCGCGCTCCCAGCCGGCTGCCTGGCTCCTTGGCCCCAGGCTCACCAGAGGACCTCAAGAAGTCGTTCTCAGGCCAGGCTCCCTGTGTCAGCTAGCTGCCATGTTTTGCTTGATCCCTTCTCTGACCCTGGCGCTACGGCGCATGCCCTATCGCTTGCTCGCTGCTCTGCTCGCTTGCCGTAAACAGCGATAGGGAGACCGTGAGAACCAGTCCTGCCAGACTGAGTTATCTGTCTGACCTTGTGACGAGGGGAGGGCTTGCGTTCCACCGCTGGTGTGAATATTTTGGCTCTCATGGAGCACTGAGACTCTCCCGCTTATTATGTAACCTCCCGCCGGGAGAATTCCCCCCCCCCCGCGTACTCGGATTTCATTTGCTTAGCCATTTGCCTCATCCTGCTATATGAAGGGATGGTTCCGCCCTATTGTCATTCCTAACAATAACCCTGTGGACATGGTAACAGACCTGTAGTCTAATAAAGCATAACGCTTCCCACGAAACGTGTGTGGAGATTTACTTGCTGTTGTACATGACACCCTGCCTTGGCCTCTTGGCTAGTTACTCCAGGGGGGGGGCCTGGAGGGCAGAGGGGCCCCCCACTGCCCCTGACACAATGACGTCACTTCCAGGTGATGTTAGCACATTGGGGATGTCCCCGCCTACTCCCGGAACACCCCCAAATCCCACCTGCCAGCAAGACGAAGGGACCTGGAAACCCCGTCCTTCCCCCATATAGCTCCCCCCTCCCCCCGTGCCAGCCCCGTAACCCCCAACTGAACCTTTTTTTTTTGCACCAGTGAAAAAGCTGGTTGATTCCAACCAAAGCCTTTATATAAATTAAAATATTGGCTGTGGAGACAGAGCAGCTTCTCAGAGTTTGGTCAGACAAGCTTACAGGCATCTGTAGAATATCATTTTACTTGTTTTATATTTGTGAACTCGCTTAAACTTCTCAGGGAGATGAGATTTGATTCATAATTTATGTGAGTAGATCTGTATTCAGAATTAGATTCCTGTGAGCTTCCGTGGCATCGCTCTGGAAGCATCTGTCAGACTGAGGTGAGGTGTGATTATGGGGGAACTGGGAAATTGACTGCGGAAGACGGAGCAGAGCGCTAGACCAACTTGAAGCCACCTTAGGAATGTGGTCCAGATTCCTCTCAGTTGAATGCATCAGAATTAATCTCATTTTAAGTTATTTTGTCTTCTCTTTCCTTGACTCGATAGGTTTTCATATTTTGAAATTTAACCCCGATAGATCTGTTTTAATTTCTCCCCCTGGAAATGGGTACTTTGGATTCTGTTCTGATTTGCTTTAAGCAGCTCTAAATGCTGCTAGACAGAGACAGGAAATGTTTAAAAGCAGCCATTTAAAATAATTGGTCGGGATGCAAGTGTGGATGAAGAAAACAGAACCGTCAGTTCTGATTGATTTATTACAAAGTATCCAGAGGAGGAGGCTCAGCAAAATTAATATGTGAAGGACAAAGACAAAGAAATGGGCAATATTCTGTTAAAGCTGTATAAGTATGCAGTGCTGATACCGTAAAAGCTGTCTGTGTTATCTGGCACTGTATTATCTGTACAACCCAGCTATCCAGCATCTGTCTGTGCAAGTCGAGTTTGTGGGCTGGTGGCTGGCAGGGGCGGGGGGCTCTTCCCCCTACTTCCTGGTCACTCACTGGGGGAAGGAAGGAGGAAGAACGGCTGCCCGGCCGGTTCATTGCTACCTCCCTCACTCTGTGCCTTGTGCCAGCTCTGCAGCTTGTGGGCACAGGCAGCTGTGAACCCATTGCCCTTTAGGATACCACAGAACGTGGTGTGAGACCAGTTGGGCAGTAGCCAAGCCAGTGCCAGGGACTCCTGAGCCCTTCTCACGGGGCAGCAGGCCTTCTCCAGCCTGTTGTGGGGGCTGCGTCCCTCTCGCGAGGGCAGAGGCATTTCCCCAACCCCCTCCCTCTCTGTGCGGAGGCCAGTTCGGCTCTGGAAGTGAGAGACTGGAGCGCACGCCACCCCTTGAAGTGAACCAGCTCTACCCAGGGCCTCGCACCATGTTGCTAGCACTACAGCAGCAACAGCCAGAGGGCAGATAAGAAAATGCGTTGTGTTGTCACTGTGTTGACACTGTAACCCAGAAGCTGGACATCGGAGTAAACCTCTATTAACCAGCTACCCCTGTTCCCCACTTAAGTGCCAGATAACATAGCTTCTATGGTACATATCAAAAGCTTTAAAGCAACTTTTAAAATTTGTTGCAGTGAGCCTCTCTAAATCAGGCAAATCACTGTCCCAACACCCTTGCAATGTAAATATGAATGGCAAAGAAGCATCTGAAAACACCATAGAGGTTCCCTCGTCAGAGAGCAGGCCTTATACATAGTGTGTGGAGTGGCCTTAAAAGACAGTCAAAGAGGTGTTCCCTCTCTCTCCAGTTTGGTGTAGTGGTTAGGAGCGCAGACTCTAATCTGGGAGAACCGGGTTTGATTCCCCACTCCTCCACATGCAGCTGCTGGTGTGACCTTGGGTCAGTTATAAGTTCTGTCAGAGGTGTTCTTGAAAAAGCAGTCCTTGAAAGAGCTCTCTCAGCCCACCTACCTCACAGGGTGTCTGTTGTGGAGAGGGGAAGGGAAAGGAGATTGTAATCCACTCTGAGACTCCTTTGGGTAGTGTGTCAGATCTTGAAGGAACTCAGTCCCAACAACACTCTCTTGGGAGTGATTTGTTTTTTGTTTTTTTAAGCCCCTGGAGGGGATTTTTTATTGATTTTTATCCACTACAAAAACTACAACAGAAAAGAAGGGAGGGGGAAAACTACATATACAGGAGAAAGTAAAGAACCTGTCCTGCTCCGGGGGTCGCGGCCGAGAACCAGCCCACCCCGGGAGCCCCGGCAACTCACCAGCCCACCCCGGGAGCCCCGGCAACTCACCCAAGGACGCCGGACGACCCGCTGGCAGCACGAGGGAGCGACGCGGCTGAGCGACGCAACTCTCCCTCCAACACGGGCGGCGACTGGGCAGGGAAAAGCCCCGGTCGGGCCCGAGCACGGAGCCGAGGAGCCGGGGACTTCAGGCGGGCGGCTGGGTGGGGCGCCGGATGGGAGCAGCAACAGAGACGACCCGTAGAGTCGGGCCAGCGGGTCGGCGGCGCGGCCCCGGGGGCCGTAGGAACCACCGCCGGTGTGCGCGCGCACCCCCCGGAGACGCCCAACGGCGTCTCCACTGATATTGGGGGCGGGGCAGAGAGCACGGGGAGATTGGGGGCGGGCGGAGGACGGAGGAGGCTGAATAAAAGGGGGACGCAGAGAGGGCCGGGGAGGAGAGCATGCCGAGACGGAGAGGAACAGAGAGACATCGCTCGGAGGCCGAGAGAGAACCCGGAAAGAAGGGCACTGTCACGGCATGCAGGCAGAGGGGCACTGAGGGGTGCTCCTAACCCCGCCCCCTGCCAATCTGAGGCCACCTCTCCCCCGCTTTCTGCCGACGCTGTCTCCTTCCGTCCAGCCCTCAACCCCTTCGGGCTGTAGGACTGACGTTACCCCACTACGGTCACCGGGGGCGCCATCCTGAAGGCCAAGGGGGAACCTGACAAGGTGAAAGTAGGGTTGCCAGGTCCCATCTTTTCCCCAGTGCGGTCCAGGAGGGGGCGGGGTGGTTCCTGATACAATGACATCATGGAGAGTGAAGTCATGCAGAGTGGTTGGGGGGGAAGTGGGCACCATGCATGCCTGCCTTGCAAGCCGCAAAAGAGTCCTCTCCGGAAGAACCAGTTTCCAGCTCGCCGCTGGACTTACTGTCCTCTTCTTTTTTTCTCATTCTCTGAGCTTCCCAGCGGATCCCTTAGGAATTCTTGAGCTTTCAGAACAGAGTCAATTGTGAGATTTCCGGGGTTGGCATTGAAGCACCTCAGCTAGCCACTGTCAGAGTCATAAAGGATGGTTGCCTTGGAACAGCCTCAGAAATCAGACAACAACCCTCTAGGGGTTGAGGGCCTGGTTTTATTGAGGTGAACTTCCCAGATCGTGTTACAGCACAGCTGATCTTGGTACACCGTTCACCTCAATCCCTTCCTCCCCGGCTGTCAGCAACTTTTCTTTATTAGGTCTCTGAACTTTTGACCTGTGTTGCTCCAAAGCCAATTGTGGGGTGTTTGGTCTTTCCATGGGGTCTCCCTGTTCCCTTTTCCCACCCAACTCTACTTGTTCCTTATGGGGGCCTCTTTGCCGGGGTCGGGCTCTACCAATTGCCTGCCTGTTTATCCCGTTCCCCTGTTTTGCACCCAGCTCTGTAGCGAGCTCTCCGGGGTTGTTTGTATCCCCCCCTTTCTTGATAGGCAGGCTCTCTTGGAGGCTCCTGGGGGCATCCGGAGCCTGACACAGAGATTGCCTTTTCCAAGAATTAATACTTTCCAAACTGATGTTGTATTGAAATAAACTGAACTGAACTACTCTACTGGAACAAAATTAAAACTGATGAATGTATAAATAAGGGAAAAATGTATTACCGCGAATTAGAGTCTTTCATCCGATTAAGCCACTGTAATGGGGCATGATCGGTTACCACCGTAAAGGGAGCATGGTCCAGATAATACTTCAAGGAAGAAATTGCCCATTTTACCGCTAAGACCTCCCTTTCTTTTGTGGAGTATTTTCGTTCTGCGTCCGCTAACTTCCGACTCAAGAAGAGAATAGGTCTTTCCTGACCGTCTCTTTGTTGAGTGAGGACTGCGCCCAAACCTGTGGAAGAGGCATCTGTTTGAACTGTAAATGGTTGAGAAAAATCGGGGTTATGTAACATCACCTGAGTGTGTATAGCTTGTTGTAAGTCCTTTAGTGCGTCTATAGCCTCCAATGTCCACCGTAACTGGTTAGGCTCTTTTCGTCGTAGCATATCCGTCAGAAGCGAAGAGCGGGTTGCAAAATTGGGAATGAATCGGCTATAATATCCTATGAGACCTAGGAACCGTCTCAACTGTTTCTTTGTTTGTGGTTGAGGGCATTCCTCTATCTTAATTACTTTGTCAGGTTGGGGACGTACTAGCCCGTTGCCGACTATGAACCCTAAGTACTTAACTTCGCTAAACCCAATCATACTCTTCTTTGGGTTGGCCGTCAAACCGGCCTCTTTTAGAGCTTGTAATACTTTCCTTAGATGTTGTACATGTGTTGGCCAATTAGGACTAAAAATAATGATATCGTCGATATAAGCAGCGGCAAAGCCTTTGCAATGCACTAGGATAGTGTCTACCAGCCTTTGAAAGGTGGCAGCGGCGCCATGTAGCCCAAACGGCATTCTGCGAAATTGATATAGCCCCGACGGTGTGGCAAAGGCTGTTTTTTCTTTGTCCGCCGGGTTAACCATCACTTGCCAATACCCTTTCGTTAGGTCCAAGGCGGATATAACTTTGGCTTGACCTAACTGTTCTAGCAGACTATCTGTTCTAGGCATGGGATACGCATCGAATTTTGAAACCTTGTTCACCGCCCTATAATCAATGCAGAATCTGGTGCTACCATCCGGCTTAGGCACTAACACTATCGGGCTCCTCCAAGCGCTACGTGACTTTTCAATCACTCCCAAGCGTAACATATCTTGCACTTCCTTTTCAACATCCTCCCACCTAGCACGGGGAATGGGTCTCCATACGGAACAGGCTACTTGGTTGTCCTGTGTGGGAATCACATGAGAGATACACTGAGTACATCCTGGTGTTTTAGAAAAGACTCCTGCGCATGGGAGGCGTCCCTCCCCCGCTCGCTTTTTTCTCCCGTTCAGTGGGGTGGGGTGGGGAGCTATCTTTTCCTCTTTAAACGCTACAAAATTGACTTACGTTCATAATTGGTCGTTTGACCTCGCTTTCATTTTGTTTCTGCCGCGTGATCTCCTGTGCTCGGCCCGGTCAGCGTTGCTAAGTCCATTCGGTCTCACAGCGCGGAGAACCGTCAGAACGAAGAGGTGCCTCAATTCTCAGGCATTCCACCCTCAAAGAGGCAACCTCTTGAGAGTTCCATGGCCAGGGTCCACAGTCCTCATTACTCCATTCAGGAAGCTGCCCAAGTTGGGTGTGGACAAACCTTGAGATATGAGCTTTAACAAATGAAGAAGTGGTGTCTTTGGTATACAGGTCATGCAGCAGGTTCTTGTTTCTTTCAAAAAAAATGGTGTTCTGTAGGTTTCATGGTCTCGTCTACTTCAAGGGATTTATCACAGGGCAGTGTGCCAAAGCCTTGTATGTAGCACAATGCTATCAGTTGCTTTCATTTTGAAAGCTTGCCAATGTTTTGCGTCTACAACATTTTTCAGAGACAATCTTTTACTGATCTCTTTTGCTTCCAGATGTGGGGAAGAACACGTGCCCTGCTATGGCAGCAAGGGAGACAGGAGTGGCAGGAACATTCTCCATACCCCCCCTTCATTCCTGTAGTGCCCCCTGATGCTGCCAGCCCAGCCTCCCACTTCACACACACACACACCCCTTTAGCTCCTCGTTGTGGAACTCGCCCTGTTCCAGAAGCCCCCTTTTCCTCACGTTCTCTAGCGAGTGGCGGTATAGCAACACAGAGAAAGGGAAGGAAGTAGAGAACTCAGCAGAGAAAGGGAAGGAAGCCCTCTGAAGTGCTAGAAAGGGCGCGAACACCCAGGAAGCTCCCATGTACTGACTCAGCCGATTAGCCCATCAAGGTCAGTACTGCCTACTCAGACTGGCAGTGGCTCTCCAGGGTTTCAGCTGAGGGGGTCTCTCCCGTCACCTGCTGCCTGGTCCTTTTAAACAGGCGATGCCAGAGACGGAACCTGGGACCTCCTGCATGCCAAGCAGAGGCTCTGCCACTGAGCCACAGCCCATCCCCAGTCTGGGAGAGGGCAGGGAACAGAAGCTTCCCTATCTATCTCTCCTGAGTGATTGAGAGAGTCTGGCAAAGCAAGCGACAATGACACAGCAGCAGCAGCAAAACTGGAAGAAGAAACAGGAGACAGCCAGTTCCACTGCGGGCCTGACAGAAGCCCTCCGGGGGCATGTTTGACACCCCTGCTCTAAGCAATCTTTTTTAAAATTTAAAATTATTATAATATAGTACAAATATTGTTATAATTATGGTCATTGTACAATTCACAACATAACCAATTATATCTAAATATAATACATTTCCCTTACTTACAGAGTCATTTGATGAAACTTTATTCCAACACAATAAAAATGGATACAATTTCTTAACAAAATTACCTTGTACAAGTTGCTTAGCATCCCAAGTTTGTCTATAAGCTGCTGCTGTCTCCATGTACATAATATGCCAAATGTTTGAAGCCATTCCTCCATATTTGATCCTTTTTCTTGCTTCCAATGGTGCTACCAAAATTATAGCTGCTGTTAGCAAATTCTTTATAAGCTCCTTACCTTTTCTAACATTAATAAGATCTCCTAAAAGAATTGTAACTGGATTACATGAGATCCTACTATGAATAAATTCTGTAATATTATGACATACTTTTTACCAAAACATTTGAGTATTTGACCAAAAGCACCAAATATGGATAAAAGTACCAACATGACCTTTATATCTCCAGCAAAACAAAGATTTCAGTACCACTGTTGCCTGTCTTTGTGGCATATAATACCACCTATGCATCATCTTACTAGTATTTTCTCTTATTCCACTATTTAATGAAGATTTTTGAATATCTGTGTGTATATGAAGCCAACTATTATCCAGTATTCAACCACAGTGGAACCTTTAAGTCCATGCACATGACAGCTCATACCCAGAAGAATAAGACTTGGTGGGTTTCCAAGGGCCCCCCCCAGGACTCAGACTTGGTTTTGTGGCTTCAGCCCACCTGAAATCATCCATCTGTAAGTCAGCCCACCTGAAATTACCTCATCTTTAAATCAGTTTGCTGTCTAATCTTATAATCATTCTTTTATTCCCCCATTCTCTGGATTTGCTGAAAGTGTATATATTTTGGTGATTAACCGTTTCTGACCAGACGCCTTGGATATAATACACTCCCAGTTATTTAACAGACAAAATGTATTTATCTGACACTATAGAAACAAAATGGCACTTTTGATCTTATATTTAAACACTTTAACTGGTGTTTGTCCTATTTTACCTGCTATTTCCAACTGGGTTAAAATTGAATGTTCATGTATCAAATTGCACATTCTTATTACTCCAGACTCAGCCAACTGAAATTGGTCATGTCTATCCAACCAGTAAGAGGGGCATACATACTGGTTGGCATGTTTCAACTGAACCCTGCATTTTCCCCATATCTTTGTCAAGGCTTCTCGAATAACATTTCCTTTTGTCTTAGAGCTGTGCTTTTTGTTTACCCATAACCCAAACAAGAGTAGGGTGTGTATATTAAATTGTTGGCGCTCCCAACTTGCTCTCATATCTCTACTCCCAAACCAATTACTCAGTGCCATTAGTCTTGTCACATTATGATACTTTGCAAAGTCTGGGGCCGCTAAACCTCCTTTCCCCCCATGGCTGTTGCATTACAGTATTTTTTTTTTAATCTGAGGCTTTTTACTGAGCCATATGAATCTATTACAAAGTGACTTAATCTTATTCAATATCTTATGACTTTGAAAGAAGTTGCAATAAATAGAAACATGAATTCAGGGAGTATTTTCATTTTGATCATTGGTATCCTCCCTTTGGAGCTGCGGTGGCTCAAGCGGTTAAGATGCTGAACTGCAGGCTGTGGAAGGTCAGTAGGTCAGCAGTTTGAGACCCGGGTGCCGCATGAGTGAGTTCCCATCTCTAGTTCCAGCTCCTGCCAACCTAGCAGTTCGAAAGCAAGAAATTGCAAGTAGATAAATAGGTACCACTTCGGTGGGAAGGTAACAGCGTTCCGTGCGCCTTGGTTTTAGTCATGCCGGCCACATGACCACGGAAACTTCTTCGGACAGCGCTGGCTCTTCGGCTTTGAAACGGAGATGAGCACCACAACCCTAGAGTCGGACTCGAATGGCTTTCCAGCGGGGGACTTTGGGGGGCTACCTTTATCCTCCCTTTGCCCCCCCCCAAAGACAACTAAGTGGGTCCTAGATCAAGTCAAGCCTGAATTCCCCCTCAAAGCTAAAATTACTCAACTGAGGCTGTCGTACTTTGGTCTAGGGTTGCCAGGTCCCTCAAAGTCCCCAGCGGGGGACTTTGGGGGGCATTACTGGAGGGGGTGGGGAGTCCCCAGAGTGATGATGTCACTCAGAAGAGACATGATCATGTTGGGGAGTGGGGGCCCCTGCCTCTCCCCAGCAGCGTCTCAAGGTTCTTTTTAAACACTGCTGGGAAGGGAGGGAGGCCGCGCACACCTGCACACTTGCACCTGCACGAATTCGGGGCTCGGAGTGCAGGCACGCAGCCCCCACCTCTCCCCAGCAGCATTTAAAGACTTCCTGGGGGGGAGGCCAGGTGGTTGCTCTTGGGGGCAGGGCTTCCCCCTACCCACCTGCTGGCCACATTATGGTCACATTACGAGAAGAGAAGTCTCACTGGGAAAGACAGTAAAGCTAGGAGAAGCTGAAGGCATCAGGAAAAGAGGAAGACCCAACAGGAGATGGAGGGACTCAAGTCAAGGAAGCCACAAAGGCCCCAAGACCTGAGCCAGGCTGTCAAGGATAGGACATTTTGGAAGTCATTATTTCATAGAGTTGCCATAAGTTGGAACCAACCTGACAGCACTTAACACACATGCATCCTCCCTAATGAAGAAATTTGATATTCAGGCCTTTTTCTGTTTTGTTTTTTTAATTAAAGGATCAAAGTTTTGTTGTCTCATAGTTTTCTACTTAAGCAATCTTGTGAGGTCAATAGTATCATTTTCATTTTACAGTGAGGAGAATGAAGCTGAATGGTCAATTGATCTAACAAGACATGATGAATCCATGCCAGAAATGGATGCTGACCCTTAATGCTGATTCACACTTTACACTTTGCAAAGTCCATGTGGCCAGTTGTCACATGTGGCCTGGGAATTCCACACTCAGAATTACCCGTTCAGATTGGGACCACAACATGCAGGACAGGGGAGGCTTAATCACCGTGCACCATTTTCCTGACCTGAAATGCCCCAGGGAGCTCCATGGTGGAAACTTACAGAGCCATCTGTCCATGTAAGTTTCCCCAGTGGGGCAAATAGTGGCTTCCTGGGGCCATACCAGGTTGGAAAAATGGCACAAGGTTAGGCTGATACAGCTTCTCCCTATGCACCACAATTTCAGTCTGAATCAGGCCCATGCATGCCTGAGAACTGCATTTCCAGTTGGACAAAGGAGATCTACATTTTACTTACTCAAAACAAAGCAGAATGCACAAGATGTTTGTGAGCTGGATCGTTTATCTTTTTACGGTAATGAAATGAATGAAAGTATAAGATAAAGTATAAGATAAATATTTAAATCCCAGTCTGACTGCAGTCGCCGGCCGGCTAAGCCTTCTCCCACCCCCTCTCCCTCCCTGGCGGCGGCTGTACTTTTGGGGGGATTAAAATATTTAAATATCCCGCATATTTCCCCCAAGTTTTCAGATTTTTTTGCACATCTGGGTATTGCCCCAAATGTGCAGGAAAATCTCACTGACCCCCAAGTGCCCCCGATGTGCGGATTTAGATATCTGCACAAAGGGGGCATGTTGGGAATTAGATATATAGATAGTTCTCCTTTATTACTGAGATGCATGGCAGATTACACATTGCACATCAATGCAATCAATAAGATGTGGCATCTAACAACCAATGTAATCATACTAGAATAACAGAAATTTGAAACAAAGAAAAAACTACAAGATATGTTAAACAGTGCAGACAGTGGGTTTACATACATAGAAGACAGTGTAGGATAATATATACAGCAAACCGATAATGCATACTATACACAGTCTACCATCTCTCTCTGTGAAATTACCTTTACTGAACCATTCCATTGTACTATGGCCCTGTTACTTTTTATAGAGGTTCCCTCCTGAACAACACTGTTTTGCTTAGATGTTGTTGTTCAGTCGCACAGTCGAGTCTGACTCTTCGCGACCCCATGGACCAGATCACGCCAAGCCCTCCTGTCTTCCGCCATCCTCTGAAGTTTGCTCAATTTCATGTTCGTTGCATCTATGACACTGTCTAACCATCTCATCCTTTGCTGTCCCTGTCTTCTTTGACCTTCAGTCTTTCCCAGCATCAGGGTCTTTGCTTAGATGGGGGAGTAGCAAAAGCTTGGTAGCCTCTCTGACCTCCTCGGAGAGGCCATTCCATAAGAGAATGCCCGCATATGGGCAGTGGTTGGATCTTCCCCCAGAAGTCCATGTTTGGATGAATGGAGCAGAAGAGGAGGTGATTTTACAGATATGAGTGTCCAAACTCATGAAATAGTATGTTGAATTGAACTTGGTAACTGATGAGCCACCAATGGAGTGACTGCAGAACGGGTGTGACCTGCGTACTCTCCATAACTCCCAATAGGAGCTGAGCTGCCGCATTCTGTACCGCATGGAGTTTCTAAGTTGACTTCAAGGGCCGGCCTATGCAGAGTACATTAAAATAGCTCTAGTCCCAATGTTTACTGTGACATGGGTCCAGATGGCCAGGCTAACCGAAGTTGGAAGAAAGTGTTTTTTTGCATCTGCATTAACTTTCTTCTCCAGCAGTAATGTTGGATCCAGTATAACCCCTATGCTGTTAGCCAAGTCAGCAAAGATCAGCTGAGCCCCACTGAAGATGCCCTGCACATTGTCCTTTGGAACCTCTGCCTCCCCGGCCAGCGTTACCTTGATCTGTCCAGGGCTCAGCTTCAGTGTGCTCATCCTTCGCCATTTAACCAGGCTCAGAACCTCGTCTGCATCACCAGGAGCTTTGGATAAGGAAAGAGAGAGCTGAGCGTCATCAGCATATTGAGGACAGCCGACCTCAAAACTACAAATGACTTGTCCTAAGGACTTTATGTAGAGAGATTTTTTTGGCCCCCCAAAGGGAATTTTTTTTTTTTACTTGCATTTTATATAAGGACTACAAACTACAATGAAAATAGGGAAGGATAACTACATTTAAGGAGAAAGAAAAGATAACCACTACTAACTAAAATCCCAAGAGAGGAGATAATCAAATTAGCTTGTACACAATGCCATCCCTTAAAACGCTAACACTTTTATGAACTTAGTCAGATATGCTAATACAACTTTTAAATCTTAAATTTAGCTGTTGGAAAAAGACCCCCAATATTAACAACAGTATTTTCAAAGGCACAATTCAGAGTCCTTCAGCCTTCATTTTTTCTTATCCTATATTTTCCACAGTTTATAAGGACTTTTAGGAGCCACTGCCCCTTTCTCAGACAGAGAGTTCTCTCCAGAAGACCCCGAGTCCAGCTCGCCACTGGACTTACTGTCCTTTTCCTCTTTATCCACCTCCTCTGGCTCATCCAACTGGATTCTCAGAAAGTCCCGTGCTTTGGAAACAGAGTCAATCTTTTCTTTTTTGTCCTGAAGTTTGAAGGTTACACCCTCTGGATATAACCACTGGTAGCTAATTGCATTTGTTTGAAGAAAAAGAATTAAATCTTTATATTTCTTTCTCCTTTGTCTTATTTCAAATGGGATATCTTTCAGAATCCTGATGGTACTGTCCTCAATTTTCAAGGGTGTCCCCGCCGTCGCTTTCAGGATACAATCCCTCACATGCCTCTTCGAGAATCTCATTACTATTTCCCCAGGCAGATTCTTCTTCTTTATGTATACGGAATAGGACCTGTAGGCGACATCCATTTTGCTCATGAGATAATCCGCCTTTAAATCTGTCACTGGGGCCAATGCTTCACTCATCATTTGCTTCAGATTCTCACCCTTAGTCTCTGGGACACCTTGGAAACGAAGGACCAGGTTTGCCTTCTCCATTTGTTGCTGTAAAAGTTGTTCTTCTGTTGAAATTTGCTTCTTTTCCAATTTTTGTACCTTTTTCTTCACCTTTTGAGCAGTTACGTCAACTTCTTTCACTTTCTCAGCTGTTTGTTCCATAATTTTAGGAGTCTCGTTCAATTGTGTCTGCTGAGTAGTGATACATTGGTTCATTGTTGACAGCTGTTCCTTGAGATTAGTCATCTGATCCAACAGGGGGCACAGGGACTCTGCCAACGTTTTGGTCAACTCGATGGTTCCTTCCGGTCGTTGACTCTCAGCTACTTTCGCTTTTAAAAGTTTCTCCTTCTCCGTCCTCTTCCCCACCATCTTTATGAGTTGTTTACTTTCGCAAAGATTAGCAAAGTCTCTGAATATGCGCTCAAACGCTCATACACGCCTTGATAAGTCTTTCCCAACAGGTTTCATTGCTTTTGTTTCTGCTCCCCCCCTGGTTTCGCTTTTAAGTTTATGCGCATGGGAGGGGCCCCTCCCCTGCTCTCTTTACTTTCTAGTCCGTGGGGTAGGGAGCTTTCTTTTTGAATTGCAAATACGCCTTAATCCGACTCACAGTTCATCTTCGGTCATACGACCTCGTTTAGCCTCCGTTTTAATCGCTCAATCTCTAGCGCTTGCCTCGGTCAGCGTCGCTTCTTCCATTCGGACACTCAGCAGGAGGACCATCGGGACGGAGAAGCGCCTCGATTCCCCAGCATTGCGCTGGCGAAGAGGCGACCTCTCAAAAGTCCCCTGGCTAGGAGCCTTTCAGCCAGGCTCCACGGGAGGTAGTGATTCCTCTCCCCCCTTCCTTTCTGCTGGTGCACAGTTTTCACCCCCCAGGAGGTCCGGGAGGTGAATCTGCTCAGCGCGCCACCATAGACCGGAAATCGACTTTATGTAGAGATTGAATAGTGTGGGGTTAGGACTGCACCATGGGGAATGCCAAAGGACAAATCCCACACTAATGACATACTTGTAAGGGAGGCCAATACAAGGCCTGTATCACAGACAGGAGACTGAAGTCGGGTGAAAATTGAACTGGGTACTTTGCAGTTAATTACCTGGCTACACTGCTGCCTGTCCCATTGCGTTCCTGGTGAGACAAATCCTTCTCCTGGCACTAGAAACCAATTTAATAGCTATTAAGAGGCAGGTCCCTGTGGTACTAATGCATTCGAGTTTTAATTCAATATTGTTGCACATGTCTAATTAATTTACTTACCCAATTCTGCATCCCAGTGTTTTACTGTGCCTATATTCTTCTCATGGGTAAAATGGGGAACTTTTGTTGAGATCTGTGTTAGGTTAGTGATTCTTGTCCTATACAGTATTGTGGACTATGAACAAATAGGAATATATGTCGTTTACCACATCTATATATTTATATCAGTTACATTTGTATTATATTCATCTCAATTACCTTCTTTATGTCAAATGTACAGTTGGAATTTTTGCGGTAGATGGCATCTTGGTGGCCCTGGGTTGAATCAGTGGCTGTCCACCAGTGGGGCATGCATGGGGTGAGGGCATTGTTCTTCCTTAGGCAACGGGGGTTCAAAGTAGACTGCCGATTCCTCAGTTGCAAGGGTCAGTAGCACGGCATCTGAGAGTAGGGTCTGGCCATCCAGCTGGCTCCAGAACACAGCGAACACAGAAGTGTACTGGCCAGGCAAACTGGATGACCCAGCAGGTCTCTCTGCTTGACCCGGGCTTAAGTGGTCTGACGAGGGGAAATCCCCGCGTGTCTCCGGGCGTCCTCCAGCCAGGGCTTGGATGAGACCTGGTCCTGGGGAGCACTGCATGGGCCCAGGTGGTGATCCGGCTCACCAGCCAGGCACTTTGTCGTCACTGAGCTGCCTCCTTGTGAGCTCACCATGCCTGCCACTGTCAAACTCTGCCCTGCTTAGTTTGCCATGGTGGTGAGGGAGGGGAAAATCCTAAGGGGGGGGGAGTGAATGCTGAGCATGAGGAACCTTTTCCTGAAGAAGCCTTTGTCTCAGAGGAACGTCCTTGAAGCCTTTGGTGCCAGCTTGCCAGAACAGATAGTGGGATTGAATATTTCCCGGGGGGGGGGGGCAGAAAACGCAACGGCAAGGCAGGAGGGTGTGATTGGTCATTCACAGGGGTTTCGTTTGAATTACCTATATCTGTATCTGTACCTGCCAAAACCCTCAGTTCTGACACAGTCCTGTTCTGGTCTGGATCATGTCTGTTTCTCAATAAACGAACCACTGCCAAAGAGAGCACTGTTGAGAGTCCCTTGTCCGGGAGCCTGACAGCCACTCCTGCCGGGTAGGGGGGAGAACCTTGGAGGGCTTGTGGTTGGGGACCTGGTGGCCATTTGAGGCAGTGGGCTGCCTGCCCTGGCATCTGGCATCTGGCCTGATGGCAGCATTACCTGGAGCTAAGCCTTTGGGGGGAGGTCCTTCACCTGAGGCCTCGGGATCCAGGGGCTGTGGCCTAGAAGGTGTCCAGTTGTCTTAGGTACCCCCGGAGTCTCCTGCTCCCCCCCAGGATGGTCCCTGGTTCATCCTGGCAGTCCTCAGATGATGACTCCATTCCTGGGTCCGAGTCTGGTCCAGGGTGGGTGCTGACAGGGGGAGGTGCAGGGGTCCCTGCAGGGAGGGGGATTCTGCGGATCTCCCTCACGTGTTTTCACCCAGCCCGTACTCTGAGGCACCCTTGCTGTCACCCGTGACGCCCCTTTCCCCAGTTTATTCTCGCAGCAACCCTGAGAGAGAGAGAGAGAGGCTGGCCCGAGGTCACCCAGCAGGCTCCATGGCAGAGTGGAGATTTGGACTTAGGTGCCTCCCGGATTCTAGTCTCGACACTCTGACCATTGCACTGGGGTGCATCTCCCCCCCCCAACTCCCACTGGCCCCACAGGACCTGGGTGGGTTGGGGATGGGCCCTCACACGACTCTCACACTGGGATGTAAACACGAACAGTGCCCTTGCCGCCATGTCCCCCCTCCAAGGTGATTTGAGAAGAAGGGGGTTTGTGGCGAGAGGCTTCTTGCGTTTTCTTGAGTGTGGGGAGGCGGAGTGGGAGCTCAGAGGGAACCCTCTGTCTCGATCCCTCTCCTAATCTCAGTGCCACTTCAAGCCACAGATCTTTGTACACAGCTCAGTGACCTTGTTCATGAGACCCCGTGGGAGAATCTCTGCAGACTTTCCTGTGGGACGGACAGTTGGTGCCAGGCGGCTGATCCCCAGAAAACAGGGAGATTTGGAAAGTTGGCCCGAATTCAGAAAGGTTGAGAATGGCTAACTTAACTGCAATGGTGTGTCAATTTTATACATCAGGCATGAGGGAATAATTACAGACTCCTCAGGACTGACGTCCCGAACACAGCCTGCCACTGAATGATCTCCACTGCAGAGCAGCGCTCTTTGGAAAACATCGCCCTGTTGGCTTCCAAGCTGACCCGGAGAGGCTAGCCCATTAATTATAGCATCTCCACTTGACTACTGCAATTCTTCCTGCCAAATCAATTGTCAGCTTTGAGCTTAATCAGCATTCAGTGCCCAGGCTTCCGACCAGATCACATTGGTGGTGTAAATCTTTCCTTTCAGAGGATTTGATCCTGTGGCCAGGAAGACTCCTGTTCCCTCAGGCACAGGCCTGTGTGAATTTGGCCGGCTTTCCAGTTTGGTCCCAGCTTCGTGCTACACTAACTTGAGCATAAAGAAGAAGACGTTCCTGCTGTGCCTCTCACTGCTCTGAGCTGCTGAGTCAGGTTTTACACCCAGCCATGACGCGCACACAAGTGGCTGTAAAGAGATCTCCTGACAAAGTGATGAAGCTGGGAGTGAAAGTTTGGGAGACATGCTGAGAATATGGTGGAATCGGGGAGCTGGTGCAGTCCTGCAGTCATGATAATATTAGTTATTCAGCAGTGGAACCAAATACTGGAATATCCACCCTGAAATACAAATATTCCAAACGACCACACACAATGTGCAATGTATGTCACTCCAGAGGGGACAAAGAGGCCCAAAGCGGTAGATCCAGAGGCTGAAGCAGAGGCTTATAGCTACATATCTGACCAGGTTCTGGACAGAGATCCAGATCTTCAGGCAGAGGTTCCAAACATTTTGGTGGTGGTGGTGGTGGAAAGAGCTGTCAGGTCACAACTGACCGATGGCGACCCCCTCAAGGGGTTTTCAAGGGAAGAGATGAGCAGAGGTGGTTCACCATCACCTGCCTCTGCATGTAGTGACCCTGGACTCCCTGGGTGGTCTGCTTGCTTAGCTTCTGAGCTTGCTCAGCTTCTGAGATCTGGTGAGATCGGACTAGCCTGGGCCAGTCAAACATTTTAGCGGCCTGTAATCCATATCCAGGGCAGGGCTGAGGATGGGAAGGCACCCTGAACCCACACTGCCAGGACCCAAAGCAGTGACACAATTAGAGATCCAGAGGAAGATACAGGAGGCAGTTTCTATAGCACCATGTGGGATGCACAGAGCTGACTGCAGCACACAAGAACAATTTGGGGGTAGATTCCTGCTTCATTTCTATGGTCAGCTTGGATGGAAATAAAAGATTCCTGTTCCCCTGCCTTGGAGAAATGGGAGCAGAAAGCAGTATGGTCCCCAGTTGGCTGTGGTTGAGATGGAGGGAGTTCCAAGATCTAGGGAACAGACTCAAATAAAGGAAGGAGGCAGAGTATGCGATAGAGGAGAACGTCTGACAGTTAGAAGCGGTTCCTCAGTGGAACAGGCTTCCTCGGGAGGTGGTGGGCTTCTTTGGAGGTTTTCAAACAAAGGCTAGGTGTCCATCTGACAGCAATGCTGATTCTGTGAACTTAGGCAGATCATAAGAGGGAGGGCAGGAAGGGTTGCCCCAGTGCTTAGTTCTTGTGGCCCTTTCTTACACACCCAGGGAAATGCTGATTGCCACTCTGGGGTCAGGAAGCAATCCTGGAGGTTTTTTGTCATCTTCTGGGTGTGGTACAGCGGTCACTGCAGGTGTGGAGGGGAAGGTATTTTGTGAATTTCCTGTATTGTGCAGGGGGTTGGACTAGATGACCCTGGAGATCCCCACCAACTCTATGATTCTATGTGCTGAAAGCAATTTTAGTTACTTTACTGAGCTGAGATTTTTAGTTGTTGTTCAGTCATACAGTCGAGTCTGACTCTTCGCGACCCCATGGACCATATCACTCCAGGCCCTTCTGTCTTCTGTCATGCTCCGGAGTCTGCTTAATTTCATGTCCGTTGCCTTGATAACACTGTCCTTTGCCGTCCCCTTCTTCTTTGACCTTCAGTCTTTCCCAGCACCAGGGTCTTCTCCAGTGAGTGCTCCCTTCTCATTGGGTAGCCAAAGTATTTGAGCTTCAGCTTCAGTATCTGGTCTTCCAGGGAACAGTCAGGGTTCATTTCTTTTGACGGATTTGATCTCCTTGCAGTCCAAGGGACTCTCAAGAGATTTTTAGAGGACATGGTAAAATATCCCGTATTGGGTCACTGTCAACGAAGAACCTTTTAAGTCAGGACTGCTAATGTGAGCCCAGGGCTTTGCTGCCAGGAATATTAATGCAGTGGCCTCTTTTGTGTTTATCTACATTACTTACTGAAAGGTACAGATTACTGGTCTAAGCACTAAATGAAGGGGAGGCGGAGTTCTCTGTGAGACGGCAGGGAATAGGATGGAATCATTCTGAATTATATCTGATTTTGCCTCTTCTCTGGGGAATCTCAGTGTTTGTATTGGCAGTGGGCTCAAACTCACTGTACCTTCAGTACAATAAGCCAAGTATTGTTAAATCAAAGCAGGAATGTGGTGCTTAGAGAATCCGAACCGTATCTGGAATGGGACTTGGAGTCACAGCTGCCCAGGAGCAAGGACAGACAAAATGAACTTACTTCTTATGCATGAGCAAGATTCTCCTGCTCACTCTTAGGCAGATGAATTAAGAAATGGCACTGAAGCCCAAGGCATTGCTTTGCACTGGTGAGGCAAATGGATTCTCCCCAAAGCTCCCAAAAAACTCAGCAGAGAGGTGGACATCTGTGGTGCTCTTATAGTCAATCAAATAGGCTCAGGCATACATGGAAATAGCCCCACAAACAGAGACGGAGACATTTGCTCCCAGCCAATAATGCTCCCTTGATGGGTGTGCTTGATACCAGTTCTCATAGGTGATGCATGGCTCGTTTCCAGCCTCAGAGCCAGGCTGCCAATGGAAGCCTGAGGTGTCAGAGGATGGAGAGGGAAGTCAGAGGAGGGCTACATGTGAGTCGGGCAGACCGAAGGTGGCTGCTCCTGTCCCATCCAGCTTGGCAGGGAGGTTACAGTTTTAAAAGTATGTCTAAGGAAATTATCTGTCAGTTTATACTCACACACACACAAAACCTTTATTGGCATTGAAAGCACAAGACATCGTGGAAATACTGCAAAATACTAAGATGCATCAGTCACTTACACTGGGCTATTCAAGCCTCGTCTTCTGATTGCATAATATAAAAATTTTGCAGCAGCCTCCCTTATTTCGCAATTAGAATGAAACAGAAGAGAGTGAACAATTGAGTCCTCAGAGTGCCAGCTCTTACCCTCTAGAAATGGAGTAATAAAACGGGATCGAATATCCCTATAAAGGGGGCAATGAAGTATGATGTGTGTAGATAACAAGGACAAAGTCTGTCTACATAGGGTATCTGGTGGTACCTCCCTAAAAGCACCTCCGATGGCAGAACATTAAAGCGTGCAAGCAGGTATGCTCTGCGGTGGTGTGGGGCTGTTAAACTTGACAGATACTTCGCAGTAGAGCCCGTGTCAAAAGTCCCCAGCCTACTTGAGGAGCATCTGCTGGCATTCCCTGTCAGTTTATACACAAAATGTATGCAGGAAACAGAATCAGCTTTGAGATTAGAGCGCAAATTGTCCCAATATCACGTGTTCTCATAATGAGCCATGAGGAGGAGGAGAACTGCTTTCCAACACTGCAGCTATTGACAGTAACTTGAAAGTTGCATATGGCTAATGAAGATTTTATACGGCATTAGATTAATCAACAGATGTTTGTTGATGAATATTTAATCATGCTGATTACATCGCACTTTGGCTCCCTGGTGCCGTTCAGCCACAGCTCGGTACAGACCGTCTCGCCTTTGTCAGTTATGAATCTTCCTTGCACTCATGAACATGGCCTTGGTTACTGTCAAGGAGACCTCGGGGGATCACTCACTGGTGACAGCCATGTGAGGACAGAGGGTTCCCTTCTTCACCATGGCCAAGGCACGTTTCATCACTGGAGTCACCACCCAGGTTGGAGGGCCACCGCTGTAGAAGGGGAGGGGGGATCCATCCCCCCCCCTTTCTTAGCTGATAACTTTGAAGGCAGGAGAGGGAACAAAGAAGCGTCTCGCAAACAGGGCGTACTAGAAGGGTGGCCTCACCTGGCAAGTGCAAGGCAGAGGAGAAGCCCAGCTCTGGGCGTCCCGTCCCATCCTCTCCTCTGTTTCCACATTAGGCAAATAATTAGGCCACTGATTCAATCCTCTGGATTTGAGGAAGCGTCTCCTTGTCCTGCCTTACTGTTGCTGCGATGTGTGTTCAGAACTGCATGGGATAGTTGTAGATTAAACCAGAGCTGTGGTCATTTTGCAGGCAAGTTCCCTAGAAAGTAGATCTACCCTTTTCCAGCCCACGCTGCCACCACCCAAAAGACTGTTGCTGTGCTGCGTGTGCAGCTGCAGACCACTCTCAGGGGGCGGAACCAACAAGGGAGGGGTGCCTGTGAAGTATTTTTGTCTAGCTGCAGAGTGATGGTTTTACTATAATGGGGGTGCGGAGGCAGCAAGGAGTATAATATGAGTGTGTGTGTGTGTGTGTGTGTGTACATTACCGGGCCTGTGTTAGGAGTTTGTCATGCAAATTTACTGTGATGATGACCAGTAGGTGAAAGGATGTACTGTGTACAGGTTACAATGCTGCATCAAGTATTCTTAAGTATTCTAGTAAATGATTCATCGAGATTATGGCAATTGCACTGTTGCTTGGTGCTTATAAAGGTATCATCACAATGATTATGCATCAGCTTTAATTCTTGTTGGTTATAGTTTTTAATTTAATAACAATGTTATTTCTGGTATGCAAAGGCAATTGAAATGCTGATTTAAAATTATATTGGCTTGAGCTGGTCTGAACATGGTTGGTTTTGAGTGGGGCGATCAGGGGGTTCTTGTCATTTTTGAGTCATAGAATCATAGAGTTGGAAGGGGCCATACAGACCATCTAGTCCAGTCCCCTGCCCAATGCAGGACGAGCCTAAAGCATCTCTGACAAAGACCACCTTTCATCTCTGACTCAGTGACTGCCGCATGAGTGCTTGAAGTAGGTCTCTCCGCCTTTCTTTGACAGCCTGACAAAACTGCAGTCAGGGACAGGCCTGTGAACGCAGAAAAGGTAGGAGGGATTGCAAAAGTTGGAGCAAAGAACTTCTTGGAGTATTATTGTCAGACTGAAGCTCAAGGAAGAGACTTGATTGAATATTTACTTTAGCTTTGACCAGGTTTGATTCCCCACTCCTCCTCCACATGAAGCCGGCTGGGTGGCCCTGGGTCAGTCACCATACTCTCAGAGCTCTCTCAGCCCCACCTACCTCACAGGGTGTCTGTTGTGGGGAGGGAAAGAGAAGGAGACTGTAAGCTGTTCTTTTGGGTAGTGAAGGGCAAGGTATAAAAACCAACTCCTTCTCCTCCTCCTCCTCCTCCTCCTCCTCCTTCTCTTCCTCCTCCTCCTCCTCCTCCTCTTATTGACTTACATACTTACTTAATAACAGAGTTTGAGTCCAGTGGCACCTTTAAGACCAACACTTCTTCACCTACATTGAAACAGATTTCCTCATAGTCCATCTTTCTCAATGAAACTCAGGGAGGAGTACACAGTTTAAACCAATGTAGTGAGAACAGTAGAGCAACCAACAAAATTAGAGAAAGCACTAGAGACACAGTATGATACAGATTCAAGTGGGGCAGCCGTGTTGGTCTGAAGCAGCAGAACAGAGTTTGAGTCCAGCCGGGCAACTTTGAGATCAACTAAGTTCCATTCAAGGCAGGAGCTTTCGTGGGCACGCCCACTTCGGGCTCAGACTTTGTTCTACAGTCTAATACGGACAGTGAAGAAGGACTTACAAGATTGTAGAACAATGCATTGAAACCTCCCATTGCATGTGATAGAAACAATGTTTATTTTGCCTATTTATTTATGTATTTCTATTTGTATCCTGCCCTCCCCCCAAGGCAGGCTCAGGGCGGCTTCCATTAAAAGTGAAAATACATTAAAAACAAATTTATTAAACACAATACCCATCATAAAAACTCATAAACATACAAATAGCAAGTAACTGTAATTGCAGTTAAAGTGCTAGTGGCGGTATATCCAGATCTTTATAGGCCATGGCCTTCCACCAATGTAACAAAGACATATGGCCAGAGATTGTTCCTGTTGACTTCACAGGCTGTTCCTGTTGACATAGAGGGCCTTACCCCAGTTCAGGTGTTGTTGGTAGCGGCTCCTAATCGAAGGCCTGGTGGAAGAGCTCCATTTTGCAGGCCGTTTTGCAGGCCTGATGTCTCCCAAGAGCCTGTTCCAACAGTGTGGAGCTGCTACTGAGAAGACCCTGACCCTGGTGGAGGCCAATCTGGCGTCTTTTGGTCCAGGGAGGGTCAAATGGTTTTGGGACCCTGACCTCAGTGCTCTCTGGGGGACATACGGGGAAAGGCAGTCCCTTAGGTAAGCCAGCCTCAGACTATAAAGGGCTTTAAAGATCAAAACCAGCACAGGGAGACCCATCAACAGCCTGGCCGCCGCATTTTGCACCAGCTGCAGCTTCCGGATTTGCGACAAGGGCAGCCCCATGTAGAGAGCATTACAGTAGTCCAATCTTGAGGTGACCATTGCATGGATCACTATTGCCAAATCATCGCTTTCGAGGAAGGGAACCAACTGCCTACTCAGCTGAAGGTGGTAAAAGGCTGTCTTGGCAGTGGCTGCTACCTGGGCCTCCATTGTTAGAGGCATCCAGGGGCACTCCCAGACTCCTGACCCTCGGCATTGGCACCAACGGTGCCCCATTGAAGGCTGGGAGTGGGATCCCTACCCCCACTCCAACTCAGGCACAGGACCTCTGTCTTCGTTGGATTCAATTTCAATTGGCTCAGTCTAAGCCACCCAGCCACGGCTTGTAACGCCTGGTCCAGATCTTCCAGGGTAGAGTTGGACCGGCCGCCCAACATCAGATGTAGTTGGGTGTCATCTGCATATTGGTGGCACCCTAGCCTGTGCCTCCAGGCAATCGGGGCAAGGGGGCACATATAGATGTTAAATAACATCGGGAAGAGCACTGCCCCTTGGGGCACTCCGCAGATCAGTGGGTGTGTTTGGGACAGCTGATCCCCGAGAGCCACCCTTTGTCCCTGACCTTGGAGAAAGGAGACGAGCCATTGCAAGGCAAGCCCCTGAATCCCAGTGTCGGTGAGGGGGTGGGTCAATAGCTGATGGTCGACCATGTCAAACGCCGCCGCCAGGTCCAGTGACAACAGCACTGCCATTCTGCCCTGATCCAGATGCCTCCAGAGGTCGTCTGTGAGGGCGACCAGTGCCGTCTCCGTCCTGTGTCCCAGGCAAAAGCCGGACTGGAAGGGATCTAACATGGAAGTGTCATCCATAAAGCCCAACAACTGTATTGCCACTGCCCTCTCAATTAATTTGCCCAAATAGCCGGCCGGGTCCAGAGATGGTTTTTTCAAGAGGGGGCAGACCACTGCTTCCTAGAGTGCCTCTGGGAATAGCCCCTCTGAGATTACAAAATCAGAGAACAACGCAATAAACACAGCATAATATATACCATGAAGACTGCCTAAAATTCCACAGATGTTTACTAAATGCGTGATTCGCACTTGCTATTGCACTTTCATCCAGGACACTTCATGCATATTTTTATATACAATGGTACACTTAAGAGTAAAAAAAGAAAAGAAATCTGGAATCCTTTCCTTTTAGCATTGCCAACCTCCAGGTGGGGCCTGCAGCTGAACTCCAGACCACAGTTCCTGTGGAAGAAGTGGCCACTTCCCAAGGTGGATCCTCCTGTGGCACCACATTCGCCTTGGCCTCCTTCCCCAAACTCCGCCTTCCACATGCTCTGCCCCTCAAATTTCCAGAAATGTCCCAAGGGAGAGTTGGCAGCCCGACTTCGTTGTCCCATAATTATCTCTCTGAACTGACCTGTCGCCTGCCTGCTGGCCCTTGTCTGTACCCGGATGCAGAGAACAGAAGAGATAAAGTCCAGTGCGTTTGGGTTAGGGCTTGGAGCTGCCGGTGACTTTAGCTGAGTCCAGCTTCAAAGGGACAATGGCTAGTTGTCATCATTTCGAGTAGAGAGTGGACATCCCTAATAAACAGTTCTGCCTCTGCTTTACTAAGTAGGCTTTCTCTCTGCCGAGTGGAGAGTTATTTGGCCTTCCGTCTTCGCCTGGGGAAGGTTATGAGTGAGCAGACCAGCTCGCCTGCTCTCTCACATCCAGAAGCTGGTCCAGGGAATGAGTCTGCTCTATCGGGTCTGTTTCTCTTATTCCTGAGGGGACACATCATAACAACCATCAGTCCCTAGTAATTAGAATACCACTGTTATTGTATGATTTTTCTCTACTTTAAGAAGTCTTTGTTGAATGATCAGATAAGGAGGCATAGTTTAATTAATTCTAATACCTGTAGAAAGAATTCTCAGCTCTTTCAAAAACCAGGTACTTCAGAGTTCAAGAGTTTCAGATTAAGAATCCTGGTGATTCCACTTAACGCCTTTTCGTCTAAAAAACCCCAAAACACCCATTCCTTGCATCTCCAGAAATATTTTTACTTGAATTTTCTCATGATAATTAATTACACCCAGACTGCTGATTAAGTTTAGTGCTCTTTGCACTTTCAGTAGGTACAACAGAATAATGACTAAAAATCTAAACCATTAATAAAATACTCCTGTTAATGAAAAACCTTTCATATCATGCATCCTTCCTCCAGGTAATTTCATCAGGCTGTGAACAGCAAGCCTGTCTCTTAGTTCTTAAATATGTACACACAGTTATTACTTGAGCAGAGGTTCTAGACTTGTTCACAAGCTGCAGTGAACATGCAATCTGTGTGCAGCGCACACTTGATTTTTGTTTATATGTGCAGTGAATAATTCATTCAACACATGTGCAGCTGAACATTGAAACCCCACATCTATCCAAGTGATGGCCCCCACTTTTATTTGTAGAGTGAATATGCACTTTGGCTCTTTCTAACGAAGAAATCTACAGGCATATGTGCAGGATGTGCATGCGTTCACTGTGACTTGTGAACAGGGCTCATATAGTGTGGTGGTTAGTGCTAAATAGGGGCGAAGGCTGAGTGATTTCAACAAGCAGCAGTTTATTGCATCTCAACAGGAATGCTTTACATGGGGCAACGGCCCTCACTATATACACCTAAGCCCCTCCCAGCCCCCATGTGATTGGTGAGTTCAAATGGCCTTCTTGGCTGGCTGCCCTCAAGGGCCAATCTGCAGGCAGGTTCCAGGATCCTGCCTGCCTTTGTTCTGGGGATTCAAGCTCCATCTAGGTGGCCTGCCCAGCCCAGGCATGGCTCCCCACTCTCCATCTAGGTGGCCTGCCAGACAAGTCCAGGCATGCCTCTTATGCTGGCTACGAGCACTCACAGCAGCTAAGCCTGAATGGAAGATTGCAGATGTCCAGACATAACAGGTAGTTGGGCTAGGAACAGGGAAAGAAACGTGAGTTCTGATCCACACTCAGCCAGTGGGAGACCTTGGGGCCACTCACTCTTTTTCAGACAGGGTTGCTTTGAGGCTAAAGTGGAGGAGAGGAGAACCCACACAAGAGAGAGCTCGTTGAAGGAAAGGTGAGACTCAAAGCTAACTTCACCTGTCAAAACCTGACTCCAGAGCATGTCGCCCATTCTGCCTATACATTGTCAGGTAGAATCCCACACTATCAGGTCAGCGTGCCCAGGGCTTCACTCTTGCTTTTGTTGCAGTGCGGGGTGGTGGTGGTGGTCCTCGGGCTGGTGCCCATGGCACACACTGGCATTTTCCCTGGTGCCCACCAAGGGGTTTTGGAAAGTGGGTGGGACCAGGTGGGGCTTTTGCCCAGCAAGGCTTCTGATTGGCTGTGCAGATTTTTTAAAAGGCCGCTCTGGCAGCAGCTGCCGCCATTGGGTGACTGGCTTCACCTCTTGCCGCAGGCACTTTGTGTCTGCACCCACCACGCTGTGTCAGAATTCCAGAGGTGACCAAAGGCTCAAAAAGGTTGGGGGCCCCTGTTGCAGTGGTTGTGTTGTTGTTTTTGAAGCATCTGAACGCAGCGCTGCTATCGGGATGGGGGGGGGGGCTATGCCTCACTCACCCAGTTCAGTCCAACCCCACGTTCTGCAGGCCTCCCAGACGCCCCATGCAAAGGTGCTCTTTATGTGCCCAGGAGCTTCAGCCGGGGAGCTGGAGCTTGGACGGCCTGCTCAGATGGCACCCCTGCACCCGTGTGGCTTGATTGCCACCGTGTCTGGACCAGCCCTTTGTAGCCATGCTGGTCATCATTCCTTTGGTCCTGATGATCTGAGGAGCAGCAGTCTCTCCTCCTTGGAACTGGCTGTCAGCTCCTAGCTCCTGCTGCAAAGATGCCAAGCTTGGGCCTCGGAAAGGATAATTTCCCTGGGAGATGCATCCACCGAGGGACATGATTCAGCAAAGCTTAAGGTCCCAGCTGGAGAAGGGGAATGAGAGACTGCAACACTTCGTTCTTGGTTGGAGGGAGCCTGAATACCAGGCAGGATTTAGCAGACTGTCACATTCAGCAACTTGAAATAAACAAAACCTAGTTGGGAAGCCCTGAATGTCTGCAGGAGAAGCAAATTATCCCTGTGAACTATCAAGTAAGGGGGCAGCACAGATTGTTTTGCTTTGGGAAAATTTAAACAAAATTTCTTAAGATCCCAATTGCCAATCCAACTATGAGAGAAGATTTTTGACATTCTCTAAATCACGTCCTAGGAGCTGCGGTGGCTCAAGTGGTTAAGACGCTGAACTGCAGGCTGGAAGGTCGGTAGTTTAGCAGTTCGAGACCCGAGTGCCGCACGACGGAGTGAGCTCCCGTCTCTGGTTCCAGCTCCTGCCAACCTAGCAGTTCGAAAGCAAGAAATTGCAAGTAGATAAATAGGTACCACTTCGGTGGGAAGGTAACAGCGTTCCGTGTGCCTCGGCGTTTAGTCATGCCGGCCACATGACCATGGAAATGTCTTTGGACGGCGCTGGCTCTTCGGCTTGGAAACGGAGATGAGCACCGCAACTCTAGAGTCAGATCACGTTCTAGTGACTTCAGTATCCTAAACCCAAGTATTTGGGATGATTTGTCTTTGTTATGAATCAGACCACAAGAAATGTGATTCAGCAGATCCTGGCACTCCATTTTTTTTCAACAGCAGGGTGTACGGCTGTGACTACTTCAGAAAATAGTATGAATTCTGATATGTGTCAGGGAAGCTAATAGACAGCTAATTTCCAAGATGAGTCCAGAACTTTCCTGAATACATGGACAAGTGTTTTATGTGGAATGATTGGAATAAATAATAGTCCCCCACACATCCCAATAATTCTGTGAGCTGCAACATTCCAGAGCAAACCACAAAACCCGATGGCCCCGAGCACCGTGTCACTCGGTTGCCAAACGCAAGAGTCCTCCTTTGACTCAGAAATTTAATATGGGAATAAACATATAATTTTAATCTGGAGATCAAAGATAATTCTCATGCTTCATTGTTATCCTGTGTGCAAATATCTCAATATAACCCATGTGATTCTCAAACTGACCTGTGAAATCACAGACTCAAGAAATGGCTCTGCAGTTTACAGATTTATTGTGCAGGATCACAACTTTACAGAAAATGTTTCCTGACACAGAATGTAAAGTTAGAAGCCATCCGTAAAGCAGGGAGGTAACTAGAATGCCCGCTCACAATTGGTCTGGGCCCAGATCTCCCCCACCCCCACCCCACCACCCCTTTACGCCTCAGACAGATCAGGTGGCTTCTCAGCTTTGCCTTCTGTGTCTCCTTCCTCAGGTTGGGAGACCTGTGTACTCAGATTAACAGCCACAAATGTGAAATAATGATTGTGCCTAGAGAACTACATGCCAGTCCATCTGTGTAACTTGTGTAGACTTGACCAGTCTTGAAGGGAGACATCTCCAACAATTCTACAATGTAAGTACAGAAAGACACGTGACTGGATGGCTACTGATGGTGCTGCTTCCACAGCGGCAGCATCCATAGCCTCCAAGTGTCTTTGCTTGGCTTTTCTCTCGTGACCACAACATAAATTGCTTGTCTTGTTTGACTTCCTTGTTCACCAAAGTTGAGCAGATTGTGGCCGTTTTCAACGCCTCCACCAGACAAAAAGCTTGGGACCATTTCTCGAAAGCTCAGCGAAAGAACATAGACATTTGGCGAAAGCACTCGGAGGTGGGTGATTTTTCCTTCTCTCTTTTTTTTATCCATCATCTCTCACAGCTGGGCTAATGAGGGAGAAAACAGGTGTGTTGGAGCCACAGAGGTTTAATTCAGCAAAATTTAATAGCTGCAGTTTTAGAACTAATTAGATACCATATTACGACACTGAGTATTTACTCCTAAAATAATGAAAGCTGAACTAAAACTATGATGTCCCCTTCAATTCAGTCTTGGAGGACCAGATTCATTTCAAAATATTAAAAATTATGAAATTGGCAGAGTCATGTTAAACTTCACGTGCTCTTCCTCTGCCCTTAATTTATGCTGACTATCTCTCTCTCTCTCTCTTCTCTCTCTCTCTCTGGCTGAGAAATACCATAAGAAAAACAGATTAGTATTTTTTTTAATCGTGAGAGACCATTTTTTCTCAGATTTTGCTTTCTTAATAATTAGTGATGCACTGTCTAGATATGGCCATGTTCGTATCTTGTGTTTTTTTTTAAAAAACAAAAAACAAAATGTACAGCCTGCCTTTCCACTCTTGTAAGGGTCACCAAGGCAGCTGACATATCAAAACATACACAATAAAAGCATATTTAAAACCACTGAACCCAACTAAAAATCATTAAAACAGTTAAAGTATAAAAACAACAATTCAAACAGGCGCAGGAAGGAGGGATGACTGAGGGAACACCAAATGAAACAAAAAAAAAATTCTTCACCCGCTGGCAAAGGTCGGCAATAGAACAGGGCAACCTGTGGTGCCACAACTGAGAAGGCCCCGTCCTCCTGGGTAGCTGCTTGCCTGATCTCAGAAAACAGGGCCTCCAAAGATGACCACACTGGTTGGGCGGGTTCATAAGGGACTCGGCAGTCCTTCAGGCATGTTGGTCCCAAACCATATTGGGCTTTAAAGGTCAACAGCAGGACCTTGGATTCCCCCCAGAAACAAAGATGAGCAGGAGCCGGGGGCGTCAGAGGAGGTCAACAGCAAGCCAGAAACAGGGCCAGGAAGGGCAGGGCCTCTCGGTGTGAGAGGACCTGGCTTTTTCCAGTGTGCATGTGTGGTTCTTTTAAATTAGATTTGATTTGCAGAATTTATATGCCACCTCTCCAGGCACCCCTAGTCAAGGCAGCTCACAAATAAAACAATACCATAAAATATTAACATAAATGTGTATTAAAAATAAGTCAATAGGAAATGTGCTGAGCCACTCAGGGTGGACAAATATTGCCCCCCCCCCCAATGCGGAATCCTTTCCCTGTGGAACTGATCCGGCAGGGGCCCACCATGGGGTGTCTGTGGGCGCTGTGGCAGCCACTGGCGCCTTTCCTGACACCCCCCAAGCATGTTTAGAGAGTGGGAGTGGCCAGCTGGGGCTTCTGATTGTCCACTGGACATCTCATTGGCTGTGCAGATTAGAATAATCCTGTTTCAGCACGAGCTGACCCCATATTGTTTGTTCTATTCTCCGTCTTGTCTTTCCCAGGGTATTTTTAAAAATTCCTCCTCTTGTTCCCTACATTTCCAGGCTGTGTGTGTGTGTGTGTGTGTGTGTCTTTGTCTGTGTCCACACCTCCTGCGGTGGCCATTTTGTGGTTGCCCCCACCACCCTGTGTCAGAATTCCTAAGGTGCCCACAGGGACAAAGGAAGTTAAGGACCCCGACACACAGGCTTGGCTTGTTTTCACAAGCCACCTGTTGCGCATGTGTGATCTTTCCTGTTTCCTAAATGTAGTCTGGATGGCATGGCTTAATAGCAAGCGTGGATGGCCAGAAGCCCATGCCGGAGCGATACGGCCTTAGAGGTGCGGAGCATGTGCTGGGTGGGTGTGCAGACGCCAGCCCTGGCTCCACACTGTGGCCCAGAGTTTGGTGCCTCCTTGGCATTTGGGCTTCTGCCCCTCCCCTTCTAGATTAGATCGCAAATTGCTTTTGGAAGCCATGCTTCAGATGCGGCATGCATGGCCGTGGGGCATGCACGGCAGCACTGCCATGGGGGGTGGACTGGGGAGCCTCTGCAGAGGCCAGACTGGGTTGGACCAAGGCATGTTGTCAGTTTGCAGCAGGAGCACCCTGGTGGGAATGGGACAGGACAGACCAGTAGAAGGTCCAGGTCAAAGTGGAATCCATTTGCCTGTTACCCAATGCGGAGTCATCAAGTAACATGCACACCCAGCATTAGCCAGACTGCTTGGTTCTCTGTACTGTGGCTGTAACTGTGTGACTTTCAGAACTGTCGCGCATACGGTACAGATTAAAATTGTGACCCCTGCTAAAAGCAGGTTCCATTGAAATCAATGGCTCTGCCAGGAACCAAAGAAATGCCCTTTTTGCTTGTGGAGGAAAAAATTGTTGGGACAGGTAAAGAGAACAGAGAACATCCAGTGGAATGATACACATGTGCCCAGTGAACCATTCACATTTTGTGTGAAGCGGTGTTGAAGAGGCAAGCCACTTTTCCACTGAAAATGTGGCTTGCCTCTTCAACAGTGCCAATGGCTGAAGAAGCTTTTGATTGCATGCCGGGCTCCTTTGTGGCTGTTTAGCATAAGTAGAAATCTCAGATGATTACAAGCAAATGACGTATTAACCAAATTTGGTTTAAGTGGCCATCCTGCTGGGACCTCACATTCCGTACACAGCCCGATGATCCCTTTTTTGTAAAGTAAGTACAACTGCCTTGCTTTTCTTTTTGCCTTTCAAAACTCTAAGTTGTATCCATCCATTTCCTTAGCCCCTGTTAGTTCAGCATGCCAGTGATTTAACATCACAGGCCTCTTAATGTTTGCCAGCTTAACAACCGAAACACTTTTAGAAGGTAAGATGCATTTATTTCATTATTTTGTGGTGTTACGTATTAAAAAAGTGTTCTGTGCTTATAGTCTGGAAAAGAGCTAAATTGTGCTGTGATCTAAATCATTTGGGTAACATTTTAAGTACCCATTAACTAACGCTAAATTGAACATCAATGGCACTGGATGAAACATCTACATGAATACTGAATGTCTCCTTTATTATCACCGCAATAATGGTGCATACCAAATTACTACGGAATATTTGGGGACCCCTTGACATGCCACATTAGCTGTTGCAAGGACTGCAGTTTGTGGTCTCCTCACCGAAAAAGTTCATGACTGAAAAATGCAAAAGATTTTCTTAAATCGAAGGTTGTTATTTTTATAATCTGTTACAGATGTATAAACTTTGAAGTTGGTATGTTTTTCATATTAGCTACGCTGAAGTTATTCAAGAGGGAACTAATTTGTTAGCATTTCAATTTTTAATGTGGCAAAATGCATTGGGAGGGCTTTCCGTTAATGTAAATCTGCAAAACGTCTTTGCTTAGTTAACTGTTATTGCTCTCCTCTCCTTTGTTTTTAAACAATCAGCAGTCAAGAGTTATAGAAACACCACCTGCGGAGGAACTGGGGGTCAGGGTCTTGCTGTGTGAGCGGATGGCCTTTCTACCTGTGCTGGGGGCAGTGGTCCCCGTATTCCAACAGATGCTCTGGTGCCCCCCCCCAAGGCTGCAGTACAAGATTTTTTTGGGGGGGGGGAGCAAAGGAACTACTAGAATAGTTGAAGCCCACCATATGAGCAAAGAGGCCTTCCAGAGACTTCTTGGGATCCAAGACAATGTGTTTTGAAGCAATTCGCAGTCTTAAATTTTAAAGTCTGCTCAGTTGCTGCAAGTGGGTGGGGTCCCCAAAGTGGTGCCCCTGGCTGCCATGGCCCCCCCCCTCGACACCTTTCCTGCCACCCAGGGAGTGCCCTTGGGAAGTGGGCGGGGCCAGGCGGGGCTCCCGCCCAGCAGGGCTCCTCTTCGGCGATCTAACTGGCTGCGCACAGAAAAATAAGGTCGTTTGGCAGCAGTTACCACCACGGTGTTCATGGTTAAGACTGGCAGACTCTAATCTGGAGAACTGGGTTTGATTCCCCACCCCTCCACAGACAGACAGCTGGGTGACCTTGGATCAGTCACAGTTCTCTCTCAGAACTCTCTCAGCCCCGCCTACCTCACAGGACCAGTGTTCCCTCTAAGCCGAGGTAGTGTGAGCTGGCTCACCGTTTTTTACCCTCCGGCTCACACATTTTTGTCTTAGCTCAGGAAGGAGGGCTCCAGAGCAAGCTAATTTAGGCGGTAGCCAAATCACTCGTTCACACCTTTAATGCCAGCAGCTTACAAAGTAGAACTTTTGCTCACAAGACTCCACAGCTTAGAGGGAGCATTGCTCACCGGGTGTCTCGGAGACTCTTTCAGGGAGTGAAGAACAGGGTATAAAACCAACACTTCTTCTTCTTCTTGTACTCTCTCACGCCCCTTTTTCTCAGTGCATTTTTTGTAATTACTCCTCCTGCCCCCAGCTTCCCGTGTGTGTGTGTGTGTGTTTACACCTCCCGTGGTGGTCATTTCGTGGCTGTGCCCACCACCCTGTGTTGGAATGCCAAAGGTGCCCACGGGCTCAGAAAGGCTGGAGACCCTTGAAGTAGCTTTTCACCCTCTTCTTTCACGTAGATCATCTTCCCCTGCTGATGGGAGGGTGGCAAGTGCCATCAAGTCACACCTGACTTATGGGGTGTTCAAGGCCAGAGGCGTTCATGGGTGGTTTGCCATGGCCTGCCTCCATGTCACGACCCTGGTATTCCTTACAGGTCTCCCATCCAAGTACTAGCCAGAGCTGGCCCTGGTTAGCTTCCAAGATCTGACGAGATCCGGCTAGGCTGGGCCCTCCAGGTATCCAGGCCCTTGCTGAGGTATCTCAAAGGAACCAGCTCATTTTCTTCTCCCTCCCACTCGACCTTTATTTTTACCTGACAGATTTTTTCACTTCTGTGGACCAGTGCCGTGGACTGCTGTTCCAGTGTGAGTTCAAACCGGCCTTGTTCCCTATTCTGACTGATGACAGTCCAGCCAGAAGGATTCTGGGAGACAATTGTCGGCCCTAATTCACCATTTTGGACTCATTGTGGGAAGCCTTTTGCTTTGCCATGAGAGCAGCATGAAATAGTTTCTAGTCACTTTATTCAGTGAAGTTCATGAAATATATTCTGTTCTTGTTGGAGGGGGGGGGGCTATGTCTGATCATTGGCCAGAATCCCAAGAAGAACTTTAAACATGCTAGATAGATTCAGGACGAACAAAAGGAAATTGCTCTTTAGGCTGAACAAATTTAGAGTTCAGTGGCACCTTTAAGACCAACAAAAGTTTATTCAAGGGATGTAATAAACCTTTGTTGGTTTTAAAGATGCCACTGGACTCTAACTTTGTTCTACGCCTTCAGACCAACATGGCTGACTACCTAGTTGTTTACGCAGCAGGTGATTAAAGGATGGAATTTGCTGCCAAAGGATGTATTGATAACCATGGGCATAGACAGCTTTCAAAGGAGATTCATGGAGGAGATGTCTGTCAGTGGCTACTAGCCATGGTGACTAAAGGGAACCTCCCACATTCAGAGGCAGTCAACTTCTGAATCCCAGAGCCAGGAGGCAACATCAGGGGAAGGCCTCAGCCTCTATGCCCTGTTGTTGGACCTCTGGAGGAACTGGCTGGCGGCTGTGTGAGACGGGAGGCTGGACCAGATGGACCTTCACTGGCCTGATCCAGCAGGGCTCTTCTTATTTGTGACTGTTTTATTTGAATGGCAGGCCATCATGCTGTTATCACACACTGCTTTTGAAAAGCTCTTTTGATTCAAACAGCAAGTGTGTGCTGTGTGTCAAAAAATCTCAGGTACAGTCCCTGGCATCCCTCACTTAACAAAAGGCGGAAGGGCTGGCAATTTCTTCCACCAGCCAGAAGAATTACCACCAGGCTAGAAGGTCCCGCAGGCTAGAAGGTCCTCTGTAAGAGGTCCCACCGGCTGGTAGTAGGGCATTCGGTCTCCTTATAGAAAGTAATACCAGTGTCCTTCCACAACAGGTCTGGTTGCCAGTGAGGGTCACCCATTTTTAAGATTATGTGTAGATACTGTCCCTGTCATGTACACTTCTGTGCAAGGAGGCTCTTCTGAAGTCTTTTAGAGAGCCACGGACATTGTATTCCTTGCACTCAGCGCTTCCATGTACTTTGGTATGAAAGTGGGATTTACCGTGCCCTTCCCCACACCCACGCCTATTAAAAATGTAAGAAACTGTCTGGTTTCCCAGGTAATCTCATGTAAAACAGACTCTAACAAGCTTCAGTGCCTTTCCAGTGATTAAGGGCTGCGCACACCTTTAACTAGAATAGATGAGATGTATTGATGAACTCCAGGGGCATCTCTCAAAGGAATACTTTCCAGCTTCCCATTAACTGCATGGAATAAATTGTTTGTTCTTTCAGCTGCATTCACTGCTTGGGAAGTGACTTCTCTGCCTTGTTTCAAAAATTTCAAACCACCTCTGAGGGAATTGGGCTCTTTGTCAATAGAAAAATTAGCTGTCCGCAGGCTGAAAAGCCGGGCACTAATCACTGGGCCGCATCCCTCTGTTCCACCTGACAGTATTATTAGGTTAAAATGGAATTCCCTCAATCTTCCCTTTGCCTCTCTTAAGGAAGACTGCCATTACACACACACACACACACACTGTGTTCTTCTGTGAGAACAAAAGCCATCTGAGCGTTTCTAAAGCCCAGACACTGGCTGATTGGGTTCCCCAGGCACCCTTCCTTCCCATGAAACATCACCAAGGTTTGGCTGTTCAGCCCCATATGTCTACGCATGAATCCACAAACTCCCACAGAGATCTGCAGTACAATCCTAACAGAGTTAACGCCCTTCTGAGTTCATTCAAGCCAATGGGGTAGGAAGGGGATAACTGCACACAGGATCACATAGTTTAAGATCCTCCTCCATGAGTCTGTTTGTGGCACACCATGATGACAGGGACCAGTCCTCTTGGGCGAGGCAGGGAAGGGCCTGCTCAGCATGGGCCTAGCTCGTGTTTTATCATTGCTGTACCATTCAAGGCTGCAGTTTGGGGCTCACATGGTTGAATGCAGCCCCCTCAGCAACAACTAGGGTCGCCAGCCTCCAGGTGGGGCTTGGAGATCTCCCAGTAATATAAATGATCTCCAGTCCACAAGATCAGTTCTCCCGGAGAAAATGGCTGCTCTGGAGGGTAGAAACTATGGCATTATACTCTGCTAAGGTCCCTCCCCAGGCCCCGCCCTCTCCAAACTCCACCCCAAATCTCCAGGAATCCCCCAGCCTAAAACTGGTAACCCTAACAACCCCCCTGCACCCAGAAAACCAGTGTGAGCAAGTAGAGTCCTTGCCGTTCTTTAACTGTGACATGTCAGTTTTCTGTGAGTCACGCGTCTGACTATCCCACCTCTCATCTGACACAGCACAGGCTTCAGGAGAGCTGGGCCGTGGCAAGCAAACAAAATCCAGCAAGGCAGCATTTCCACCTCGAAGAGCCTCCATGCAAGCTTTCAGATTGCGGTCCATGTATTCTTTGTGTTCAGATGCACCCTCCCCCCACCAGCACACAGATGTCACTGGAAGCCCAGTATCAGAGTTGCCAGCCCTGCAGATACAACCCCTGGGAACTGGGGTGGGGTGGGGGGAGAAGCCGGGGGAGGGGGGGATTTGTTGCAAACACTGTGTTCCCATTTCTGGGCGATATTGCCCAGCAGTGATGCCGCCATGCCCATGGCTGGCACTTCAGGACTTTCCCCAGTCTCTGTGGTCGAGCTCAGGTGATCCGGGGTGTGAGTGAGCGGGAGGTCGCTGGCCGTAGGCGGACAACAGGCATGTACATCCAGGATCCTGAGAAGTAGGCCTTAGAATCCATCGTGGAATCTGGTAGGAGCTGCAGTGTCCTGGAAATGTGAACTTTCACTTTAAAAGAAATATCTATTAGTAGTAACATGTTTATCGACTGCTGGTAGCCAGAGACCATTGCAATAGTAGCATAAGTAGTTTGGATCTTGATCTGTTCAAGCCGTTTGAGTCAAAAGGACAGAAAGATAAGGAAAAAATAAGTATTTATTTAAACCACAGGTCTCTACCTTTCTGAGCCTGCGGGCACCTTTGGAGTTGCAACACAGTCTGGTGGGCACAGCCTCATGAAACCCCTGATTCTTGCCAAGTAACTGGGCCTGTCAGCGAAGCGTGTCCAGACTTTTCTCTCCCCCGGGAACTTTAATACGGTATCTATTATGGTTCTTTGGCCATCTGGTCCTGTTAGGGTTGCCAAGTCCATCTTCCACCCCCAGCATGGGACTTTGGGGGTGTTCCTGGAGGGGGCGGGGCATCCCCGACGTGATGACATCATATTGGGGACATCCGCCCCCCCCATCCGCCTGCGCGCTGGATCTCCAGAAACGGCAGTTCCCTGCACTTAAAGGAGTTGGCGTTTCCCCTTTAAGAGCAGCTGCGTTTCCCTTTTAAATGCACAAAGCTGGCATTTCCCTGTGAGCCTGATCTCAAGCGGAGATTGGGCTTGGGAGGAAACACAGGCTTGGGAGGAAACACGGGTTCCACTCACTTAAAGGGAGAGAGAGAGGTGGCTGTGGGTGTTGGGGGTGGGGCTTCCCCCGCTGGCCATCTGGCTGGTGGCAGGTAGAACCCCCCCCAAAACGGGGCACCCCTGGCAAACCGGGGGGGTTGGCAACCCTAGGTCCTGTAGGTATTTACATTTTTGGTAATAAAATGTAACCTTTACTCCTTGGTGTATTGATATGTAGTAGGTAATAGAACCAAAGCGAGGCCTGTGTGGCTTGCCACGCGGGCCTCACTGCTCTCTTCCCCCCCCTTCGAAGCGGCGGCGGTGGTGAGGGAGTTCGCAGAGCATTCCCTGCGCATGTGCAGGGGACGCTCTGTCACTTTTGGGGGGATTTAAGTAACCCCCCGATATTTTTTCCGGGTTTTTAGATTTTTGTGCACACCTGGGGACTGCCCCAAGTGTGCACAAACATCTCCCTCCCCCCCAGTTGCCCCCAATGTGCGGAAATAAGTATCCGCACGCAGGGGGCATGTTCGGTATTAGATATATAGATTCTTTCCTTAGCATCATCAAGTGTGAAAAGAATTCGCTTTTCACACTCCCGGCCCCCAACAACAGAACACCAAACCTCAAGGCTCCTTATCTTAAATGATGAGAACACAATGATGTATTCTGACAATGCAATAATTTCTGTCTGTTTGAGAACATATTTGCAACAACGGAATATAACAGCAATTGTTTTTCCTATGTCAGAACTTGTAAGAAAACATGTCTTGCACAGCAGAAATGCGATTGAAGTATCAATTAATGTAATTCAATAATATACCAGTTCTCATGAGTTTTTGTATAAAGGAAGGTGTACAAATCCACCTTCATCCAATCTTAGAAACTTTGAGAGTCTCTCTCTCTCTCTCTCTCTCTCTCTCTCTCTCTCTCTCTCTCTCTCTCTCTCTGGTTCTGGTTCTGGTTCTGGTTCTGGTTGGATCCAAGCGCCCTTGAGCTCTGTGTGTCTTATCTAATTTACTTAACTTTGATATGCATATGCCTATTGCTTAGTATTGTGTATTGGTAAAGCAGGAGTCACAGCCCTGCGCCTGGCAGGCTGGACTCTAGCCCCTAGTTTTTTTCTTTCCTTCTCATTATAATAAAGAAACCTTGTTGTTGACAGAGTGTGTATGTGTCTTGGAACTATCTGTTGGTAGTTCTGTTTTCCTTTTTTCGCACCATTTCACCCTTGGTAAGGAGGGCCGACACCAAAAGTTTCGAACCCTGAATAAGGGCAAGAGACTCTAGTTTTAAAATTCTCACCACACACAGCCAGCCAGAAAATGGCTGCCACACCTTACTTTCACTCACACAGTGGAGATTCTCGTGCTGTGATGACAGCTGCCACTGAAGCAACAATTTAAAAACTGGCATAGCCAATCCAAAGCCTCGTTGGGCAAAAGCCCCACTTGGCTCTGCCCGCTTTCTAAAAACACTCAGCAGGCACCACATTGGTGTCAGACTCTTGGAAAAACTTACTCTCAACAACACTCTCTGCAAGTGATTTGTTTATTGAGAAATAAAGATGTTCCAAGCTAAGACCAGTACTGTGTCAGAACTAAAATTCTGGTGCCAAAACCCATAGTTATAGACAGTTCAAATAAGGCCCCGCCTTTGGTTCTATCCAAACACACTCCACAGCCATCCCGCCTAGCTTTTGCATGCTCTACACCCCCACCTGTAAATCTACCATTATGTTTATCTCTGACAGCGAAGCAAGCACTGACACTATCCAAGGTCATCCCTGCAAAGGGATGGTGCTTCAGAAGAGTTACATCGCCACTACAAAAGAGCCATTCTCACACTCTCACACATGCACACACCCCCTAGAATTTCCCTCCCTGTGCAGGCCTCCAATCCTCAGAAAACATGGCAAACGAGAGTCCGAGTTTGACAGTTGGGGACCCTTGATTTAAACCCAGAAGAAGAAGAGGAGGAGGAGATTGGGTTTATATCCCGCCCTTCACTCGGAGTCTCAGAGTGGCTTACAAACTCCTTTCCCTTCCCCTCCCCACAACCTCCCCTGTGAGGTAGGTGGGGCTGAGAGAGCTCTGACAGAAACTGCCTTTTTCAAGAACAGCTGTGTCAGAACTATGGCCTGCCCAAGGTCATCTGGCATCTGCAAGTGGAGGAGTGGGGAATCAAACCCGGTTCTCCCAGATTAGAGTCTGCACACTTAACCACTACACCAAACTGGCTGCCAGAGATCTACTTAAGTCAGCCATAGCATCGTTGCCCTCATAAGTGCTGAGCTGCCCTTAAAGCACGTGGGTAATTTCAGTTTTTAAAAAATAAGGATCTAGGAGAGTTTTCCAATGATTATGTGAAGTACTGACCTGTCCCATTTTCTTTACACTTTCGTTATCCTCTGAATTACAGTTCCAGTCAATAGTAAAAGAACTGAAGATAGCATGTAGTTTTAATGAAAATGAAAGTATGTGGATTAGGCACTTCTGTATTCCCGGAGATTTACCTGAGCAAGATTTTTAGGTCCAAACTTTTAAGTCTCCTGGTGACATAGGCCATAAATCAGGTGATTAATTTTTTTTAAGTAACATATTTTAAAATGAAAAATTGAATCAGGAAATGTGGACATTAATGAACCAGTATCCAACATTTCTTCAATACTCTTTTTTGAGGCTGCAGCAGATACCTTAGCAGTGTGCATAATTTTTTCTGCAACAGACATGGGAGTGATTCTGTACACACTCAAACAGTAACTTGGGCCGAGTTCAGACTGGCAGTTTGCCCCGATACAGGCCCAAGCCAGAAACGTTTCACAAATGGATTAAAGGTTCCCACAGGCACGTTCTCCAGCCGTACTCAGGCGTTCCCCAGCCGTACTCAACCCGTCTTGTAACGCTTCCCTCCCGAGTTTAGAAAGTACCAGGTGAAAGTGGTAGCAAACCCTGGAGAGTGCATTGATCCCACTTCCCGGACGTGTGCACGCTGAAAGCCACAAACAAGCCGCATTGCTGTGCCTATGCGCATAGGCGCATGTTGCAGGAGTGAAAAAAAGCCACTTACAACTGCGCCTCTGCCAGGGGCAGGCCAACAGTGCAAACGCTCCCTTGCACCTCTTCCCCGGTATGCTCCTCCATTAGTCGGTGCAGTGTGACCGGAAATACCCAGAACAAGTTGTTCCAGGTCTTTTTGCCACGACTCCCTTGCGCTTCATACTGCCAGTCTGAACTCAGCCTTGGATTGTGTGTCCTTGTTTTTTGGAGTGGTTTCAGAAGCATACCTTTTCAAAGTGCCCAGGTTGTTAAAAAAACGTAACTCCACTGACCAGCTTTTGCAGGACATTTTGCATTGCTTGTGAGATGTTGCGTAGAGCCACAACAAACACATACTTGTGCTGGGCATTGTGTTGGCCAGACCTGAGGTTGCTTGCTCACATTCTTGCTGTGACCAGGGGTCTGCATTGAGGATTTCTGCAGAGTAGCTGCACTTTGCATGGTGCCACCTGTATTCAGGCTCATTATTTTGGCCTCTGCCAGAGCTGTCTCAGTTTGGCTAGAAATAGTTACTGCTTTCCCCAGTGAGAGGCCTGATTCTAGAAGCAACTGTTCTCTGATGTGAGGCAGATTTGTCATCTCAACAAGGTGATCTCTGATTGTCTCATCTGTCATATTACCAAACTCCCAGGTACGGTTGCCAGGTCTTACCTGGCTGCCGGCAAAGTGGTCCTGGTCCTTCTCTTTGTGCACGTGGTGTGATGGCGTCACCTGGAAGTGACGTCATCGCACAGGCACGTTGTGGGTTCAAGGAAGAAACCATAGAGTTTTTCCTCAAACAACAGAGCGTCCTCCTGCACTCGCGATAGGCGGGCACCCTGGTATACCCAGGAGTTGTGTGCACTGAAGCAAGAACTGAGACGGCTAGAGAGACGGTGGCGTCGCGCTCGTGACGAAGTGTCACGAACATCCTACAGGACGTTTATGAGATCCTATGTGATGGCAGTCAAGGCTGCAAAGAGGGATTTCTATGCGGCCTCGATTGCGTCTGCTAGCTCACGCCCGGCCCAATTATTTAGTGTGATTTGGTCATTGACAACTCTGCCTCGGGGCAGACAAAATGTTAGGGAATTGGATATCGGCCGTGAGGCATTTGCGAGCTATTTTGCAGATAAAGTCTTGGCACTCCGCCGCAACCTCCCCGCCACAATTGAAACAGTTAGGGAACTTGAGGCCCCTTGTACATCTTTGGGGCCGGGTTTAGAGTGTTTTGACCCACTCAGCCTGGAGGAAGCTGACAGGCTATTCGTATCTGTGCGCCCAACCACATGCGACCTTGATCCGTGCCCCTCCTGGCTGGTTAAAGCAGGCCATGAGGGGTTTCGAGGTGCACTGTGGGAGATTGTCAACAAGTCCCTCACCAAGGGACGGTTCCCCGGAGCACTTAAGGAAGCGATGGTCCACCCTCTCTTGAAAAAAACATCTTTGGACCTGGCCGAATTGGACAACTTCCGGCCGGTTTCCAATTTGCCTTATTTAGGCAAACTTATTGAGAGGGCGGTGGCAGCACAGCTGCAGGGCTACCTGGATGAGGCTTCCATCCTCGATCCCTTCCAGTCTGTTCCAGGAGATTTGGGGTTGGAGCCTGGGGGGGGGGAGCTCATCAGGGACACGGTGTCATGGAGGGTCACTAATCGCTAGCAAGTCATTATCCGCCATTTGAATTCAAGCAGAGAAGCTGATTGCAAGGTCACAGGGCCTTTGAGGAAAGGGTGTAGGTGAGTTCAGAGGCAGAAGAAATGTCTTTGTTGTATCAAGCAGCCAAGTGCGATTTAGAGTCCAAACAAAGTTTATTGTAAATTAAACAGGTAGAGCCACTGCTGCAGCATCCCGCATGGTGGCCCCGGCCATAAGTCCACCCTTCTACTTCCTGTTTCCTGCCCTGCAATACTACATCTCCCAGCTGGCTCTGTTGTTTATAGACACTGCTAGGGTTGCCAGCTCTAGGCTGGAAAATGCCTGGAGATTTTGAGGGGGTGGAGTCTGGGATGCGTGCTGAGGTCAGGAGGGAGGCCACCTGCCAAAGTTTCCATATTCTCCTGGGGAAGTGACCTTTGTCCTCTGGAGATCAGTTGTAATACTGGGAGATCTCCAGGCCCTGGAGGTTGGCAGCCATAGACTTTGTTATATCAGAGAGCACCACATAATCCTTCTGGTTTTGCTTGTAACAAGGCAGTTTGTCTTTGTGAGGTCTCGGGGTTTGTCAATCAAGACTAACAAAGTGAGGGGTTGGATCTTGTCCTTTCCAGGAGCTCAGGAACGCTCACAGCGAGCAGCTCATGGGGATCCGACGGGAGGAAGAGATGGAAATGTCCGACGACGACAGCAGCAGCAGCCCTGGGAATCCCAGGAACAAGAGGCCGAGGGTGGACGAATCAGGTAAAAACGTAAGCCCCGCCCTCACACCCTGAAGCTCCCCCACACACACAAAATCAATGGAATTTGTGGTATCTTGTTTTTATTTTTGAGGTACATTATTGTGCATGTTTCTTAGGCGGAAGAACCCAGTGAATATGCTGGAAATGTGACCTTACAAAGATACTTGCTGGTGGTATTTTCACGAATTCACCCATTAGCAAAAATTGGTTGAAATAGGTAGTGGATGTCACATTCCCAGAAGGTTTTCTAGATGTCTGAGATAGTCTTAGCTCATTCAGAGATGAGCAGGCCTGGATTTCGGAGCGGCCATTGGGATCCTTCCTCAGCTTCCGGGGCATCAATCGACTAGGAGTGGTTCACCAAGACTGAGCCTCCAGTCTTTCAACACTAGAAGACAAGTCTTCACCTGAGATTTATTCCAGTCAGTGATGAGATGCATTCCACGGTACAATAAAGGAAGCTCAAGCAGGTATCGTGCAGTCATAAGTCTGCAGCACAGAAAGGAATTGAAAATTGCAGAATGAATACGGTTACCTGAAAAGATAGGTTTAACTTGTATGTGACATTCCATTTTGTGGGCTGATTAATTCTCCTATAATAATTTTTTTTCTTGTGCAGCTGCACATGCTTTCACATATTGAAGGCACATTAAAAGAACTCCGTTATCCCCCAATGTCTGGATGGAATTTTAAGTCCAGAGATGTTTGTTTGGAAGAGCAGCTGCATCCCTATTCAGGGAAGACCCATTTTCCAAGGGATGTGGAGGCAGCCGCTAATTGGAGAGGAGCACACTCTCGTTGCTTCTTAAGCTAATTGTTCAGGTGTGGGTGTTCCAGCAGTCGTTAACCAATGAACCACACAGATACTTAATAGATTTCTTCGACATGGCTGTTTCTTTTAGTGGTAAACAAACGATTTCAGCAGTTAAAGCTATCCACTGCTTACCGGAAAATAGCTGAAGTTACCCCTGGTTTTCAGACAAGGGGTTGGATTGGGAGGGGCTGTGGCTCAGTGGTAGAGCCTCTGTTTGGCATGCAGAAGGTCCTAGGATCAGTCCCCGGCATCTCCAGTCTACCAGGCAGTAGATGATGTGAAAGATCTCTGCCTTAGGGTTGCCATCCTCCAGGTTGGGCCTGGGGATCTCCCGCTTTGACAACTGATCCCCAGCCGACAGAGATCAGCTCCCCTGAGGAAAATGGCTGCTTTGAAGGGCGGACTCTAGGGCATGGTACCATGCTGAGGCCCCTCCCCTCACCAAACCCCACCCTCTCGCGGATCCTCCCCCAAAGTCTCCAGATATTCTCCAACCCAGACCTGGCAACCCTGTGCCTAAGACCCTGGAGAGTCGCTGCCAAGTCTGAGTAGACATTGCTGAACTTGATGGACCCTCATGGTCTGATTCAGTATCAGGCAGCTGCAGGTGTTCATATGTTCCAGACTAAATGACCAATTCCTGTCAATTCTCACTGCATGCCCTCCCCCATGTTATTCCAGGGCTCCCCGTTCCCCCCCCCTCGTTATACATTCAGTTATTATGTGAAGACTTTCGGTGGGAGCCAAATCCATTGCTCCTAAGTGATGCATTTGTTATTCTGTGTTCTAGAGGTGTGGCTTTGTCAGTTCAAATAGTATACAAATTAGAAGGTTCTGTTGAATGTTGTCCTGTGTTAAGTTATGAGTTGAATAAAGAAATCACTTGTTTAAGAGCTGCCTTGATCTCAGTCCATAATACCCCCAGAAGTATTTTGTGGAGACCAGTGGCCTGCAGTCGGAGGGGGATGTAGAAAAAAATTGTTTCTCTCGCTTTGGGGGGGGAGGGAGAAAATTTTGAATTATGTATTTACTACCTTGCTAGACCAGATGGCTTAGAGAACTATTATTGCAGCCGAAGAAATTGTATTTGATCCTGAAATAGTGCAGTAAGTTTTTATTTCCCCTGGTGACTGTCACGGAGAGGCTTCATAGACAGGCTGTTCACGTTTGTGCTGCCGTGCTTTGGATTCTTCCGTGCACCTCGGCTTCTTCACTATTGTGACCACTTTCATAATTCATGTAAATTGACTTGGAGGAGGTAATCCTGGAATAAAGTTGATACAATTGTGTTTGACTTTTGCTTTTAAACAGGGGACTGGGAAGACAGTGCTGTTTTGCTCATTCATAAAGTTTATCGAGGGTGATTTGCTATAATTTGTGCTTGCCCATTTACCTCCCTGTGAATGCGCGTTAAGGAAAAAATAGAAAAGAGCAAGAGTCTAGTAACACCTTAATGACTAACAAAATGTGTGGCAGGGTAGGAACCTCCGTAAATCACTAACGAAGTGAGCAGTGACTCATAAAAGTTAATCCCTGGCCGCAAATTTTGTTAGTCTTTTAGGTGCTCCTGGACGCTTGCTTTTTTCTGCTGGTACAGACAGGCTAACATGGCCACTCATCCTGATCTATCTCCAAGGAAAAAATAATTTAATTCTGGAAATAGGATTTCTTGAAGAGTCTTTAACTTTCTTTAACTTCCATACCCTTTTTTTAAAAAATGAAACTTCTAGCTAAGGGCTTCCATCAACCTGTGCAAATTAGATAGTTAGCTAACTTCAGCTACTTAGCACTGCACTCACAGTGATTATTTTTCCTCAAGAAATTTTAATGGATTATTTGGTAATCTTAACTTCTTTGCTTCTTTTTGTCCATGTGCCGTTTACAGCCTTGTTTCAGTTAATACTTTTGTGCTGCCTTTTTGCTTGCTTATGATAGTCCTTGTTCTTTGCACATCTCCACAAATACCTATATCTCGAATGATTTATAGTTTATATTTCAATAATGAAACCCACCCATGAGCAATGATGTCCAAAACAAAACTTGAAAGCAACCGAATCAACTGAGACAGCTAAAGAACACCTGGCAGCAGCAGCGGCAGCAGCTAAAACCGCAGCAGCCAGTTACAACCAAGACATGGAGTGCAAACCAAAACCACAGACCACTCCAGTAAAACCTGTTGAGATATCGGACTGGCACCGAGAACCATTCAGCGATGGTTCCAGGAGGTGTGGGGAGAGGGAGGGATCCCTGAAAAGGCCCCTGGCCCTTGTGGCCACCTGGGTCGCCTCTGAAGGCAGAGAGGCACAAAGAAGGGCCTGAGATGACTATTAGAACAAGATTAGATGGGAACAGGGGGCCGTTGGGTAACCGGGTCCAAAACTGCATCAGGCTTTATACGTCAAAACAAAAACCTTGAATGAGGACTGGAAATGGCCAGGGAGGATTAAGAACATCAGAGAAGCCACGTTGGATGAGGCCAGTGGCCCATCCAGTCCAGCACTCTGTGTCACCCAGTGGCCCAAACTCAGGTGCCATCAGGAGGTCCAGCAGCGGGGCCAGAGCTACAGAAGCCCTCCCACTGTTGACCCCCCCCAAGCCCCAAGACAAGAGGGTCTTTCAGCCCCGGTGTAATAGGATACTGAGGGGAGGTGGAGGACGAGGAGAAGAGAAGAGAACAAGAGCACTGGCTGCTGGGAGCTGGAGGAGAAGAGATGCTCCCACGAGTGGGCTTGTCTTTTCTCTCACTTTGTACCTCGCACAGTTGAGAGAGCCAGTTTGGTGTCGTGGTTAAGTGCGCGGACTCTGATCTGGGAGAACCGGGGTTTGATTCCCCACTCCTCCACTTGCACCTGGCTGGATGGCCTTGGGCAAGCCATAGTTCTGATAAGAGCTGTCCTTGAAAAAGAGCAGTTCCTGTCCAGAGCTCTCTCAGCCCCGCCTGCCTCACGGGGTGTCTGTTGTGGGGAGGGGAAGGGAAAGGAGTTTGTAAGCCACTCTGAGACTTCCTTGGGTAGTGAAGGGCCATGGGGTCTAAATCCAATCGCTTCTCTCTTTTCTTCTTCTTCTTGTTGTTGTCAGGATAAAACAGAGGAGTCTGAAGTTTGGTTGTCATTCCCAGAGATCTCCAGGCTGTACCTGGAGGCTGGCAACCCTAGGGCACACCAGAGGGTAGGGAACTTGGTTCTGGGCTCAGACAAAACATAGCCCATCTCTGCATGTCTTGGGGTGCTTGCGCGCAGATGGTGTAGAGAACTAAGCCCGGGGCATCACGCAGCCTCCCAAGGGCACTGGAGCAGCCCGCAAGGCAGCCATCGGAAGGAACTCTGTGGGGAGAGCTGTGCCTGCCGCTCTGAAGGCTCTTCTGCTCCCAGGAGAACCAGGGGCCACTCCCTCCTCTGGGCAGCCCGGCTGCGGGGGCACCCTGTCCCCACACCGGCTCCCTCCTCCCCTCCTCTGCCTGCTCTTCCGGCTGCTGCCACCCCCCCCCCCCCCCCCCCCTTATGCCTTCTCAATCCCTGTACAGGGAGGGGGGTGCAGGGGGGACACTCAGAGCAGGGCTCTGCCTACCAAGACAAAGGACCGCACGAGTTCTCTCCCACTCCACTCCACTCCACTCTCTCCCCCTCCCTCCCCGTTGATCTCTACCCAGTTTTGATGCACCTGCAATAATTGTGCACGGACTTCCTCCCCTCCCCTAGACTATACAGCAGAAATATCTCAGTGGGCCAGGTTTTCAGGAAAACAGGGTGATCCTGTCGTACAGCTGCAAAGAGCTCCCAGCCTGATTTCCCTGCTTTTCTCTTCCTTTCCCACCCTCTTCCTTGACTATCCCTCCCCCCCCCTTTGTTCCCCCTCTGCTGGGATCATTCGCCAACACCCTTGTCCCATGCATGTTCACTCAGAATTAAGTCCCAGTCTGTTCTATGTGGCTTACACCCAAGGAGGAGTTTTTAAATATTGCAGCCTTACTGCACCATTCTGTGCATGTCTCCTCAGAAGTAAACCCAGTTAAATGGTTGTCTGTGGAAGCAAAACTGTAATACATTTTAAAGAATGGGCCACTGGCTAGATTGAATAAATACGTGAAAAGTAAGGTCTCGCTACTGAAGCATTTAGTCAGGGGTGGGGCGCGGAGTCATCCTCTCCATGAAATCTTTAGGACAAACACCATCTTGTGGCATTTCTTTGGCACTCTTACCTACTAGAGCTGAGGGCAAAGAGCTGGAAGTAGATGCTGAAGTAATTTTAAGAATTATTGAAGTGCAGCTCTGTGAATGTGGCTAGCTAGAAAGATTTTTACCCGTAGGATATATTTGTAATTTCCTGTGTAATGGAAGGGTGGCATTGTTACGCTCCTAATGCGACTGCGGCACACAGAACTTCTCTATTACTGCTCCAGCAAGTGAAAGGCTTTAGCAGGTAGTGCATAAGCGGGGTGGGGGGTGGGGGGAGTCTTTGCTAACGACAGACCTCAGAATGAGGAACCTTTCCTGAGAGCCGGCTCCGGCACATACCGGAACTCTCCATGCCTGCCGTGCTCTTCCATTCTAACTCACTCAGGGAAACTTCAAGCCCTGCCGCACGTCGGATTCATCCTGTGACCAGAAGCCTCCCAAGAGAACAAAATTTAAACTCTTCAGGCTACTGACATCTTACCGTTTGGGTTTGCTAGCAGTCTTGTCTTTTTCAGCCAATGAGAGAATGAGTTAATCCAGACAGTCAGAATGACTACGAGGAAACAGTATTTTCTGATTTTTTTTGGGGGGGGGGGTCGGATCTGCTTGGCCAATATATTCTAATTTATATTTATTTGTGTGTGTGTGTGTGTGTGTGTGTGTGCAAAGTGCTGACAGGCTGCAGCTCACTTGTAGTGGCCTCTGGTGGGGTTTCCAAGGCAAGCGAGGGAGAGGGGTGGTTTGCCGCTACCTGCCTCCGCGTCGTGATCCTTGTGGCCTCCCACCCACGGACTAGCCAGGACTGTCCCCGGCTTCTGAGATCCGACAAGATCGGGCGGGCCTCTGGGCCCCCACGCTTAGCCCCCACCCTTCCTCCAAGATGAAACGGAGGCACTGCATACGGTCCTCCCTTTGCCATTTCATTCTCAGAACAACCCTGTAAGGGAGCTTAGGCTAAGCTCACCCAGTGAGTCTGACAGGCATGATGGCTTAAGAAGGCTAAGCTGAGAGAGGCTTGGCTTTCCTCTGTTGTTGGAGTGAAGTGGCAGGAAGTGGCAGTGCCGTACACAGGAAAGAAGGCAGAGCAGGCCTTGCTGCCCACCCAGCCTGGATGTTGGCTCCCCTGCACCTCAGAAGCGCTGATGGAGACCAAAAGAGCGTGACCGCAGGGGTTCTCCAGGGAAGCACTATAGAGCTTATGATATGGAGTCATGTGACCTGACAAATACAGTTGCCAGCTCCAGAGCTGGAAATGCTTGGGAATCTGGGGGTGACGCCTGTGGAGGGAAGGGGCCCCAGCACAGTATAGCGCCATAGAGTCCACCCTACAAGGCAGCCATTTTCTCCTCCGGGGGAAAGATCTCCATAGTCTGGGAGATCTCCAGGCCCCACCTAGAGCTTGGCAGCCCTACATGACAAATCTTTATCATTCATTTTTGCTAAAGCTTTCTGAATTCCCCAAATAAAAAGTGTTAGGGAAATGCCTGAAAACATGTCCTCTGTCTGCTCTCCGAAGGTGACACTTCTACTGAGCTGACTGTGGGAAATGCAGTTGAGGGTGGTGGTGGGGTGGTGGTGTTATCCCGTGGTTTTAGTGGTCTGGTTTATTCCCCCCCCCCAATGCATGGCATTTCTTGTTCTTTCCTGAAAGTCAATTTTCTGCAGTTTTACCTCTTACATCAAGGCTAACATAAATCAGGTTTATAATCCAAGTAGAAGGGAGGGGATGTAATTACTCCTTTTTTAAAGGTACAGGGTTTTATTGGAAAACACCAGGGAGGCTGTTGATTAGCTGCCTCGTTCTAAAGATGGATTTCAGCCTATGCAGGAAGTTCTGTGTGTCACCAGCTGCCTTTCACCAGGCGGGCCACATTTCGACTTTCCTTGCAATTTCACATGTGTAGCATACCAGTGATGAATGGCTAATGAGGAGACAGGACAGAGAGCATGAGGTGGAGATGTTCAATATCCTGACCTAATTTATCATAGGAAGGACATCACAGCAGAATTTTACCCTCTGTATTCACCCTGCTGAGATTTGACTGTGAAGAAAAATAAATATTCTTGAAGAAAAGTCAAGGGGCTGGGATTTGGAGTTAGATTCAGGTGGGTAGCCTGAAGCAGCAGAACAAAGTTTTGTGTGTGCACTAGGGATGTCCAAAATAAAAATAAAAATCGGCCCTTTGGATTCGGCCCAGCAAAGGCATTCCCATTTGGGGAATCCCTATTCGGCCAGCCGAATCAGATTAGAGAATCTGATTCAACTTTCGGCGCACCAAATAATGCCAAATAGGCATTAAATGGGGGGTTTTTTTGTTCATCCTAACCAAATGCACATCCCTAGTGTGCACATGAAAGTTTATACCCAGAATTAAATGTTGTTGGTCTTAAAGGTACCACTGGACTCAATTTTTTTCCTGAGATTTGGAGCATTGTCCTGAAGAATCAGTGCAGGGATGGCGTCTCTGGTTCTGTTCTGTCAGCAACAACCATCTGGAAATCCTGAAGGGGTCCGGTTTATTCCAACCAAGCACACAAAGAATGTCACTTTATGCCACCACTTCTAAGCCTGTTAGTAGTTATCAGCTGAAGCTCTAAGACTAGAACAAAGAGCCAGTTTGATGTAGTGGTTAGGAGCGTGGACTCTAATCTGAGAGAACCAGATTTGATTCCCCACTCCTCCACATGCAGCTGCTGGTGTGACCTTGGGTCAGTCACAAGTAGGGGTGTGTACCCCCCAAAAAAATCAGTAATTTTTGGGTTTGGATATACCAAACCTGAAAAATATCCGTATTTGCAGATATTCCTGTATCCTAGTATTGGTATGATACTGGGGTTCGGGAATTATCAGTATCGTCAAATTTATTCAGCTCAATTATACCCTATGCGGACCATCCCCGCAGGGTATAATAATTCCCTCCCCCCAGATTCCTTCCCCAGCGGCAGGCTCCCATAATTGAAGGGAAGGCAGATTGATGGGAGCCTGACTCCCCCCGGCTTGACTACAAGGGGGATTAAAGGCCTCCCCAACTTTTCTCCCTTCTCTAGCTGGCTTGCCGAAGCTGCTGCCTAGAGAGGGGTGGGCTGGGGAAGGCGCGGGGGAGGCAAATGCCTCCCCGATTCATCTACCATCCTCAGCCTTGCCTTTCAATCCCCCACCTACCCAAGCCCACGGGAGCCGAGGGCAAGGCTTGCCTTTCCTTCTTCCCCCCCTTCAGCCTTGCCCCCCCGCCCAAGCCCATGGCAGCCAAGGGCAAGGCTGAAAGGGCTTAGATCCAAGCCCCTTCGGCCTTGCTTCCCCCCCCCCCATGTGAGTGGGAGCTGAGGGCAAATCCAGGCTTTGATCCCTTGGGGAAGGTGGAAGGATCAAGGAGGCATCTGTAAAAGCCCCCCCCGCCCCCTTCCCCAGCCCTCCAGTTGCAGTGAGCAGGCTGGGGGAGGCTGGATCAGGGAGGCATTTAAAGAGGCCTCCCCCGCCTGCCCCAGCCCGCTGGCCATGGCAGGCTATCTGGGGAACGGAATCAGAGGCAGACCTGCTCTCCCTCCTCTTGCTTCCCCAGCTGGCCTGCCAGCCGACCGGGGAAGTGATGTATTGGGGGGATGCCGTATAGAAGCCAAATATATTCATCTTCTATATGGCAGTACTTTTTGGGGGAAGCCGAATCAGATCAGGGAATCTCATTTGGCTTCTAGGGAGTCCATGGAGGCTGAGCCGAATCAACACCCCTGGTCACAAGCTCTTTCAGAGCTGTTCTCTCAAGGGCAGTTCTCGAGAGAGCTCTCTCAGCTGCTCTGAGACTCTTTCAGGCAGGGCAGGGTATAAATCCAATCTCTTCTTCTTCTTCTTCTTTTTGGATGGACCTATATGAATTTGGCTTGGCAGTTGCTCTGGGGAAAGGGAAATTGCATTTTGTTTTGTCAAGTTATGGGGCCTTGAGCTGGCCGCAAGCTCTACTGCTTCAGTTCCTGTCTCCACCTTTAGCACTCCCTCCTACCTTCCAATCCAGCTTGCTTTTCCTTTTGTCTAACCCCCCCCACACACACACACACCTTTTCTTTCCTTCCCTGACTGGAGTTTCACATCCTTGGATGGATTCCTGGATTGGGCCTGGACTGCTCCTGAATTTGCAGCCCACTGTGTGGTTTCTCTGTCTTTTCCTGCCAGCCTATAATCACTGCCAAAGTCTGCCCACTAACTTAACCCCGGTTTTCACTGCAGCTCAGACCTTCCATCACTTGCAGCCGTATCCCCAATGGGGAGGCAATGAAGTTTGTTTTTTTATTCCCAGAGGAGGCCGTGAAGGTTAACCGAGATGAGAAGGGCAAGCAAGAGATGATCCAGAAAGAGGTTCAAGGAGTTCAGTGACAGCACAACTCATCTTCACAAGCTTCTCGTCAGGGGGGTTAATTGGAGCGGTACCGTGGGTGATCAAAGACGGCAGCATGCACATTCGGTGGAATTCTGTTGTACTCCATAGCCAGATGGAGGCCCACTAGGTTTTGCTTCTCGGTTGTCCTCATCTGTTCTGGTTCACATTGCAGTGCTGGAGGCAAGCCTGGTGAAGGAAGATGTTACTGCAGAATAGTGATGGCTGCATCCACCGAGCCAGGAAACGGCCGCAGGGCCTCCTTTTGGCCAGTGTGTCTCAGGAGAGAGCAGAGAGCAGCTGGGCTTCCTGGGTGGGTTCTGCCCTGTCGCAGGGACCTCTGCTGCCCTCTGCTTCATTGGAGGCGAAAAGTGCTGTGAAGTCTCAGCCAACTCAGGGGGACCCCTCAGGGGGTTTTCAAGGCAGGAGAAGACCCAAGGTGGGTTTGCCCTCGCCTGCCTCTGCGTAGCAGCAGCCCTGGGCTTCCTGGGTGGGGTCTCCCGTCCGAGTACCAACCAGGGCCGACGCTGCTGGGCTCCTGAGACCTGGTGGCAGCGGGCTGGCCTGGGTCATCCCGGTCAGGGCTTTTGCTTTATTACTGGCATGGAAAAGGCAAAAATCCCAAAGACGGGAGCTGAAGGAAAGACCTCCTAGAGCGCAGGGCTTCAGAATCAGCTCTCTTCTGCCAGAGAACCGCCCATCCCCTCCAGTTGCTGCCAGGATGAGTGCTGCCTTTTAGATAGCTGAAGTCCCCCCCCACCCCCACCCCCCATCGCTGTGGCTGCTGCCAGGATCTTGGGAGATGTTGCTGAGGTGCCCTGGCGATGACTGGCCAGCTGCCGTTTCAGCCCCTTTTGCCTCCCAAGCATCACGCTGGCTCTCCTGGGGATGGAAGGAGCGGAGGAAGCATGGGTGCTCCAGCCCTTTTCTGACAAGTCCTCTCTTCACCTTGTGGGGCTCCGTGTCTGTTCCCGTCCCCATATAGCCAGCGGAGCAAGGGATGGGATGGACCAAACTGGTTTGTTTCTTTGAGGCATTGTCATCTGGGAAAGCCTTCCCGAGCTTGGAGCACCAGCCAAACATTTGGGGCACATCAGAGGGGACTTAGAGGTCTTCAAGTATCTGAAGGGCTGTCATGTAGAAGATGGAACAGATCTAATCTATCTTGCTCCAGATTGCAAGACCAGATCTAATGGGTGGAAATTACCAGGGAGTCCATACCGGCTAAATACCAGGAGAAACTTCCTAACTGTAAGAGTGGTTGAGCAGTGGAACAGACTGCCTCGGGAGGTGGCGGGTGCTCCTTCGCAGGACGTTTACGAGCAGAGGCTGGGCGACCATCTTTCGGGTATGTTGTAGGGCTGTCTTTCAGCTATGCTCCTGCGGAGTGGGTTGGACTAGATGACCTGCACGGTCCCTTCCAACTTGAACATTCTATGATTCTATCCAGACTGTTGTCCCACAGATCAGATGATAGCACAGTCCACAATTTGAGAAAAAGATAAACATTAATATGGTGTGGGTTTGGGTGTGGATTCTACACAGGGGTCGTTTCGAAGAAAAAGAGCTAGGGGAACTCATTAGCATAACTCATTAGCATATGCCACACCCCCTGACATCACCGGAAGTGTGTCATAAGGCCACACACACCGCCCCCAACGGTCCCAGCCGCCGCCACCAGCCTTGCAGCTCCACTGCCGAGCCCCATGAGGGGCCCGGCGGTGGAGCTGCAAGGCCAGCAGGAGTGCAGGGAAGCCCCGCAAAGGCCCTCCCTGGCCCCAGGCAGGCAGGGGTAGGGAGAGGCAGGGAGGAAGCAACTTACCCTCCCTCTTCTCCTGCCTCCTCCTGGCTGAATGAGGGCCGGAAGCAGGGCGGCCGGAGGCAGGGGGCGGGGCTTCGTCATGTGCCCCGGGGGAGCTGCGATCCCCCGCGATCCCCCCCAAAATGACCTCTGATTCTACATGAGAAGAGTGTTTAAAAATTAATGAACAAAAATGCGATGGAATTTGCTGCGAGGATGCCAAGTTTAAGATGGCCACCAAAATGTTTTAAACACAGTGCACACCATTGTGTAATGATTGAATTATGCCACACATATTGTCTAATGGGGTCAAGAAAATCAGTTCTGACACTGTCTGAGTGTGATTCCTGGTTTTAATCCAGTTCTGCTCACTATCAGAATTGGAGGCCCTGTCAAATTCCAGACTAGAATTCATGTCTGTGCATTTAACCATTGTTATGTAGTGGGTAGCCGCATGGATGAACGACCGACAACGACGTGGTGCATAGCACGCTTTATTAGCACACAACAAGACATGCGGATAAACGGCCGGCAGGCCAACTATATACACACCTGGGGACCGCCCCTGGTCACCATTGGTGGGTTCAAATCTCCCGCCATGGATCCCATTGGTTCCCCAGTGGAGGGACTAGGATCCTAGTCCCCATTGTTGTTCCAGACTGAAGCTTGTGCATATGCGCTGACCTCCGGTGGTGGTCAGCGGACACTACACCCCTCCCCCCATAGTCCGGACCTTGCCCTATGAAACATAGTCTTTCAGGTACGCAGGGGGCTGTCGTACCCTTGCTGAGTGTCTGGGTCCCTGCGCTGGGGCCTCGGGAGGCCTGACCTCCGGAGCGGGCGTTAAAGGTGGTGCCAGGGCTTCCGCGGCCGCAGGTTCTGGCTCAGGGGGCCTCTCTTCTGTAGACGGGGGCTGGCTGACCCGCAGTGGGTTCTCCGGCACGGGCATGGTTACCTCTGGGGCCTCGAAGGGGTCCTCGTCTGCCTCTGCCTGCTGCCCAGGTACTTCCGCCGTCTCGCAATCGGGGAGCAACCGCCGCCTGAGCTGGTCGATGTGCCGCCGGAGGACCTGACCACATTCCGTGGACACCTCGTACATGACGGTGCCCGTTGCCCGGATGATGCGGCCCGCGAGCCACCTCGGCCCCCTTCCGAAATTCTCGGCAAACACCGGCTCCTCGGGGAAGAACCCGCGAGGTGCTTCCCTCTGCTCCGTGGGGTTTCGTTGGGCCGGGGCTCGATCAGGGTGCAAGCGGTCCAACAGGAT
>NW_015176478.1:141204-143040 GCF_001447785.1 Gekko japonicus
TCTTGCGGGCGGGCTGTGTCGAAGGGCTGCAGCAGCCCAAGCCCCGGTGCGGTTGCCATTGTGCGCATCGGAGGGGGTGCGGGAGGAGCGGTTCCGTTGCTCGCTGGATCGCTCATCGGATCGGCTGCTTCGCGTCCTCCTGGTCCCTCGCGACGGCCCGGCTCAGTTGCGGCTGAATCCCACCTTCGTCGCCACTGTTATGTAGTGGGTAGCCGCATGGATGAACGACCGACAACGACGTGGTGCATAGCACGCTTTATTAGCACACAACAAGACATGCGGATAAACGGCCGGCAGGCCAACTATATACACACCTGGGGACCGCCCCTGGTCACCATTGGTGGGTTCAAATCTCCCGCCATGGATCCCATTGGTTCCCCAGTGGAGGGACTAGGATCCTAGTCCCCATTGTTGTTCCAGACTGAAGCTTGTGCATATGCGCTGACCTCCGGTGGTGGTCAGCGGACACTACAACCATAGAATTTGGAATGCTGTCTTCAAAGGTCCCTGGAAGAAGTGGATGTGTAGAATGAATTAGCAGACCTCTGCCACCAACAGGGGTTCATCCAGGACCTGCTGGGGAAGGCGAAGCATCACGATGGTCATAAAAAAGCAGGGGAAACCCCTGGAAGTTCATCCAATTCACCTTGGAGCCTTGACTCATAGCCAGGAAGTAATCTCTGTGTAGATTCCACCTTCATTTTCTCGTACTTTTCTGCACTAGCTGCTGCTTCTGTTTCTTAATAGATGTATCCGATAGGCCATTTCTCAAAAACTTTTTGGCTTCCTATGATTTCAGTATACCTTGAACTTACTTCCATGCCTAAAAATCAAGAACTTGAATCTACCCCAGTGTGAGTATGAAACGGAAGAGTGATTTGAACCGTTCCCTTCGGGTGAAGTTTCTTACAATCACAAATATCTTTCTTCCATTTGATGGCCAAGAATTGAATATGATACGTATGCTGCACAAACAACGTCTGTGTCTTCTGTATCCATGGCAACAGCTTCCTTTAACTTACTTTTCTTCACCTGCGAACAGAAGCATCTGCTTTTGCATGGAGACACTGGGACGGATCGATTTGCATGCATTTCTCCCATAAACTCTTGTATAGAATAAAGAAAACAGCATCATCAATACGTCTCTGCTTCCTGAATTCATCTTCAGGAAACTGCTGTATCCACATTTTATTGTCTTCATTGTTGAACAGGTTGTGGAATTTCATTGAATCTGGCACCTTCTCTTCCCTCGTGATGTAGATATTTCTCAGTTCCATTCACGTACAGTGGCTTCTTCATTGTAGATGCTAATACTGTTTTTTTTAGCATTTATTTATCATTTTCCAAATTATTTACAACCATTCTTTCTTCAAATAACTTGAGTCTTATCAAAGCTTACAAAGATTCATTCATTTATACATTTATAAATTTAGATCTGAATTTTCCCATGTTTCATGCATCCATTTATATACTCTTCCCCATCTTTTCTTAAACACACTTCCATCTTTCCCTTGGAGGCTAATAATTAGCTTATTCATTTCTCCTAGTTCCATCAGCTTGGATACTATTTCCTCTCTTGTTGGGAGTCTATCACTTTTCCAATATTTAGCCATTAATATTCTGGCAGAGGTCACTATATATATTATTAAGTATTTGTCATTTTGCTTATATTCCTCTGGTATCATGTTTAATAATGCTATTTCCGGAGTTAAAACCAACTTCAGCTTCATAATATCTGTAATAAGGTTTTGTATCCCTTTCCAATACCTCTCTACTTTCTCACATCACCACCACATGTGAAAAAGCGTCCCTATAGGGTTTTTTTGCAATTCCAGC
>NW_015176478.1:144514-144677 GCF_001447785.1 Gekko japonicus
AAAGCTGTTGCCAAAATGTCTCTGAGGTCTTCTTTTTCCTCTTCTTTCAAACCCTGGAATCGGAGAGTCAGGTTTGCTTTCTCCATTTGAAGCAATAGTAATTTATTTTCTTGCTTTTCTTGGTTCTTTTCTACTTTTATGACCTTTTTCTTAACTTTCTGTA
>NW_015176478.1:145027-149275 GCF_001447785.1 Gekko japonicus
TTCTACAAGTCTCCGCTTCGCCCCCCCCTTTCTCTTAAAAGTTTCTTCTTCTGCTGGGGGGGGGAAGCCTCCCCCTCCCTTCCGATTTTCCTGGGGGAACGAACGCGTTTCTAGAACCGCTTCAAATTCTATCACCAACTCACAGTTCGTCGCTTCTTCGCTTTCCCCCCCGACTTTATTTTAACGCTTCATCACTCCGATGTTCCGGTGCCGTTGCTAGTCCCCATGCAGGGCACGTCGCAGCCAGGGCCATTTGGGGCAGAGGGAGAGCCTCAATTCCCGACCTTCCGGCCGGCAAGAGGCTTTCTCCCTTAAGCGCCCCCTAGTTCGGAGCCCTTACCCTAGGGCTCCTTAGGATCTCCGCTTGTGCGGGACCCCCCCCCCAGACTGCGTGTGGGCGATCCGGCTCCGGGAGCGTCCCGAGAGCCGGTCGCCATTCGTGCCGCCGTGGCCGGAAGTCCTATTTTGAAGTGTTTTCAACTTAATTCTTGCATGTTTTGGATGCCAAATAATTTTTTTCACCTCTTTGTCCAATTCTATAAAGATTTTAGAGTTTTTAGTATGGGTATATTTTGGGCTAAGAATAAATTTTTTTCGTAGTATTATCATTTTTATGGTATTTATTCTGCCCATTAGAGACAGTTGTAGGGTTTTCCACCGTGTCATATCTTTCCTAATTATCTTTGAGAATTGTACTGTTTCTGTTAGATAGTGTTATTCCTAGATATTTAATTTTCTTCGCTATTTCTATATTTGTTGTCTTATATAATTCTTGGTTTACCTTATCCGTACAGTTTTTTGTTATTATTTTAGTTTTTTTCAAATTAATTTTTAGACCTGCTTTTCCTCCAAATTCTTGTACCTTCTTTAATACATACTGGCATGAGACTAATGGGTCTTCCATTATAAACACCACATCGTCCGCAAATGCTAATAATTTAAATTCTTCTCCTTTGACTTTCAGTCCTAATATTTTGCTGTCTTCTCTTACTTCACTGTTTAATGTCTCTAATGCAAATATGAATAACAGTGGTGAGAGTGGGCAGCCCTGACATGTTCCTTTCTGGATCTCGATTTGTGAGGATATATCTCCATTTATAATTATATTGGTGCGTTGTCTGTTGTATATTGCTCGTATCATTCCCAAAAAATTTAGTCCACACCTCCAACTTTTTAGCTTTTGAAGTACAAATTCCCAAGACAAATTGTCAAAGGCTTTCTCTGCATCTATAAACATCAAAGCCATTTGTTTACCTGGGTGTTGTTCATAGTATTCTACAGCATCCAAAATTGTTCTCATATTACTTTTTATTTGCCTTTTTGGTAGGAAGTCTGCCTGATCTTGGTGTATTATCTGGGCTAAATCTTGTTGCCAATATGTTTGCAAATATTTTATAATCAACATTCAATAATGATATTGGTCTATAATTTTTATATCTTTTTTTAAATTAAAGCTTTATTCAAAAATTTGCAATAAATTTACAAAATTTACAAAACATTACCATAAGATACATTAAATTACGATATACATAAACTACAATATCATTTCAACTTTAACTATCACAAACCAACAATTGTATTGTCTTAGAAATGGTTAACACACTGCACCAAATAATTTGAAGTGATGAGTAATGAATTTAACGAAACATAATTAACTAGAAATAATCAAGGTATCATCAGATTGATTTGCAATATCAATGGTGGAAAAATCCACATGGCCTAGTACTTTCTGAATAAATGGAGACCATTTTTTAACAAAAAAAAGTTTCCGACGTTCTATTTCAGGATGTTCCAGTTCCACCGTTATTTTATCAAAAACAAAATAATCCCAAGATTTGTTATACCATTCAGATAGGGTAGGGGTTGCAGAAGATTTCCATTTAGAAGCCAGAGTTGTCTTTGCTGCAGCTAATAGTGTGACTATGAGATCTTGTGAATGTTTAGGGATTTGTGTGGTTTCCAACAAGTTTAATAAGATAACAGTAGGTGAAAAAGGAATTTGCAACGCTGTAATGTTATTTATTTCTTTGATAATTTTGTTCCAAAATTGTTTTTTAGTTGGACAGGACCACCAAAGGTGTAAATAAGTTCCAACTTGTCCGCAGCCCTTCCAGCAATTGGGGAGAATTGATTTGGAAATGTATGACAGATGAAGTGGGGTTTTATACCATCTAGCCACAAGTTTGAAAGATTGAAGCTATATATTCAGACACGGGGAAGTAATTGCTGAAGAGCTCCAGATCTGATCCCATTGATCAGAATTTAAATCCTGTGCTAGATCCTTATGCCACGATTTTTGGTAGTTGAGAAGATGGGGATGTTGAGATTGTAATAATATAGAATAAACTAAAGAAATTAAGCCTCTTGTAGATTCAGAGTCACTTTTTAAGAGTCGCTCAAAATCAGTGAGCTTCACGCGCATTTTGTTGCACTTTGAGGAATTGATTAGGTGTCTAACCTGAAAATACTCAAACCACGGAATTCTCAGACCAGAGGATCCTTCAAGGAGAGATTTTGATTAATTTTTTATATCTGTAGGGTCTGTCTCTGTTTTATGAATCAAAGTTATTGTTGCTTGGTACCATGAGTTAGGTAGCTTCCCTATTCGCCCTACTCCTTGTATCAGATCTTTAAATGGTTGGCTAACCTCTTCTTCAAAGACTTGATATAGTTCTGCTGGAATTCCATCTGGGCCTGAGGCTTTTTTCTTCTTCTGTTTATTAATTGCCTCCACTACTTCACACATTGTTATATTTCCATTTAATAACTCCCTATGTTTTCCCTCAAATTCCTTATAATTCCTTCCTTGTAAATATTCCTTTATTTGTTCCTTATCTTGATCTTCCTGTTTATATAAATTCTGATAATATTTTTCCACAATTTCTTTTAATTCTTGTATACTATGTTTTAAGGTCCCTTTCTCATCCTTCAATGCTATTATGGTACGTTTCTCTCTTTCCTTCCTGAGTCTATACGACAGCCACCTTGTTGGCTTATTTGCGTTTTCAAAAAAATATCGTCTTGTGTATTCCATTTTTCTCTCTATTTCATGTGTCAGTAATAAATTCATTTCGTGTTGCAAGACCTTTAATTTATTTTCCCCTTCCCTTTTACCATCACTTTTAAATTTACCTTCTTGTATTTTAATTTTTTGTATTATTTCCTTATATGCCTCCTTCCTTTTCTTCTTTCTCCATGCATCCTGGCTTATACACCACCCTCTTATATATGCTTTAAATGTTTCCCATACTGTCTCTATGGATACTTCTGGTTGTATATTTCTTTTTAAAAAGTCCAGAATTTCTATTTTTGTATCTTTTATAAATTCTTTGTCTTTTAGAAGTCCTATATTCATCCTCCATCTAAGTTTTTTCTCTATTTCTTTGAAAGAAAGTAGAATGGGGTTGTGGTCTGCAAATGTTTTTGGCAATATGTCTGCCTCTACCAATTCCTGCATCCACCCCATTGTCGCCCATGCCATATCTGTCCTGGACCATGAGTTGTGTCTGGCGGAGTAGAAGGTGTAATCTCTCATCTGTATATTCCTAGTCCTCCATGTATCTATCAAATTATACTCTTCTGCCATGTCCATAAATATTTTTGGTAACTTTTGACCCTTGCTTCTTTTCCTTTTTTTTGGGGGGGGGGGAGATTTCCTATCAATATTTGTATCATAGACTGCATTATAGTCTCCCAAAACACATATATTCTGACCGTCTATTTTATTTAACACCTCATATAATTTTTATAGAATGTTTCCTGTTTCTGATTCGGAGCATATATATTCACAATTATACTTTATTTGGCTTGTCTTCTTATTTTAACCGCTACAATTCTTCCCTCCTTATCAGCATATATTAATTCAGGGGAAAGTGCCTCTACAACATAAATTACTACCCCATTCTTTTTCTTTTCCCCCGCTGCTATAAACTCTTGTCCCAATTTTTTATTAATTAAGTGTTTACTATCATTTTTTCTTATGTGTGTTTCCTGTATACATGTAATCTCTGGTTGTATTTTATAAATTTGGTGAAATATCTTTCGTCTCTTTTGGGGACTATTCAGTCCATTAACATTTATTGATAAAATTTTAAAACTTCTGAGTTTTGACATGTTTTGTTTTATTTCTTTCCATTTAGTTTTTAATGTTGTGGGCTTTGTTTCTATGTTGAAACCTTGTTTGTATTTGTGATGTGTGTATCTTTGAGCTTTTCTTCCCCTTTCCCTCTAGCTTTCCCCCTCTCTTTA
>NW_015176478.1:149288-171102 GCF_001447785.1 Gekko japonicus
TTCACTATCTGACTTCTCTTCCTCGGTTCTGATATCTGGTCTTTCTTCCTCTTCTTCCTCCTCCTCCTCTTCTTCTTCTCTCTCTTTTTGCCAACCTAGGTCCTCACCATACTGCTCCAGAAAATTTTCTACTTTATATATGTAATCTATTTTTTGTCTTCTTGTTCTAAAGGTAAACAGAACACCCGCCAGAATCAGCCAACAGTAGCTGATTTGATTTTTTCTTAGTAGATTTGTTAGAGTATCATATTCTCTCCTTCTCTCCCTAACTCTCCATGGTACCTCTTTTAGAAAGTTTATCTCTGTGTCATTTATCTTTATTTTTTTCTCGTTAGTGGCCTTAAGTATTTTTTCTTTCATTTCCCTCTTGTAAAATTTTATATGTGCCTCTCTTGGTTTTTTATACTTCCTTGTGTATGCAGAATTCCTTTGGTATATCGCCTCTATTCCTTTCTCTATTTCTTCTTTAGTTCCTACGTCGGTTTGATTTGCTAAAGTCTCAGCCATTAATTCCTTCAGGTTTTTATCTATGTTTTCAGGAATATTTTGACACCTCAAAACGAGTGCGGCTTTCTCCATCTCTAGGTTTATCAAGGTTTCCTCCATTTTTTCATTTTTTAGTTTTAATTCCTCTACTTCATACTCCAGGTCATTAGTTATGATTTCCTGTCTGTTTTCCCCTATCTGCTTTTTTATTTCCTCCGTTTCTGTTTTAATATGATCTGTTAATAAGCCTATTTTTTCATGAATAGGATCTATCTCTTTTTTCATTGCTTCTGATACACAATCATGTATCATAGCTTTTAAATCTTTAAGTGATACTTGTGTTGTAGACATTGTATTTATTTTTAACTGTACTTGGCTCGGTGATGGAATAGAACCTTTCCTGGTTCCACTGCCACTACCTCCAGAAGCCATGTATTTTATTTGATTGTTTTATTTTGTTTTCTCCTGGGATTGTTTTTCTTCCTTCTCTAATATAATTATTTATTTAATGATTTATCAATTTAGTAATAATATTATTTTTATTTTTAAAAAAGATTATTATTAATTCTTATCACTTTGATTACTATTCTTGTTACTTCCTGTTCTTTATTTATTCTGCTATCTTAAATATTTAACTCTATATGCTTTTTGTATTCCTTTCCAAGTTTTGTGTCTATTTATTATAAGTATGTATTATATTTTTGAACTTTTGCTTTTGTTCTATTTTTAATTTATTTTGTTTACTTTATTTATTTATTCTTGGTATTATTATTATTTTATTTTATTTTTTCTATATATGTATTACCTGTCCTCTGTTTTACTTATTTTGTATTTTTGTTTTTTGTATTTTGTATTTTGTCTTCACTTCCTGGTTGAACTCTATTAATTTTTTAGCTCCTCATCCCAATTTCACTTCCCTTCTTCTCCCTCTCTTTTATTCCCTCTTTACTTTCCCCCTGTATTCTCTATTACAGTTAGCTTTGCTTAATTCTGCTTGTTATTTATTAAGAGTTCTGCGCTGCAACGTCCTGGTCGTCTTCTATTTACTTCCTTCGCTGGTGCTCTTTTCCCGTGTCCTTCTTCGTATCCAGTCCCCCTTGCTTCTTCCTCTCGACCTTCCGCCCCTGTCTTGCCACTTCTTCTCACTGGTCTGTGCCTCATGCAATTCGCTCCCTGTCTGTTAAGTTCTGCCCTCTCTCGTCAGGTCCCGGATGCCGCTCCTCCCTTCCAGGTCTCGTCCAGACTCCCGATCGCTGCTGCATCGCCTCTTCAAACCGCCTCGTCACCTCCACTCCAAAATGGCTCTCAGACTTTTAAAAGCGACAGTCCTCCTATTCTGTTACCTTGGAAATAACACAAGAACAGGATACAGAGATTTATTTTTCAGATAAGCTTTTTAACTTCTTTCAAAACATTCTGTCTCTCTCTCTTGCCTTGCCTGTGTATGTCAGCAATTGCTCTGTTTAGCAGCCGGTTTCCTCCTTCTTTTTGCTGCAAGTCTTCCCCCACACCTGGCTCCCTTTTTACCCCTTTAATGCTTTTTTATTTTCTGATGGACCCGTGATAGAGTATATACTTATTTAATACTTAGCTTTGGATTTTGTGGATGCATTTTCCCCTCTTCTATAATTTTGACTCGTCAGTTCTTGCTGGGTTCCTCTCTTGCTCGACATCTGTGCATCGAGCCTCCTATAGCCTTCTGCCTCGGAGACCTCTACATCTTCCAGGAGTTTGCCAGACCCTCTGAAATTTGAGACGCTCTCCCTGCCTTGACTCTCACTCCATGAGAGTGCTTGAGTTGGTAGAATAATACCTAGAATGACTATAAGATAGCTATGTTGTGAGTCGAGCTCCTCACACACAGCCTCCCTCGTGGAACCGGAACCGGATCTCAGTATTAGATGCTAATACTGTTGAAGAAGTTGATATTTCTTTGTGCATGTGAGCTAATACAATCTACTTCTCTGCCACCCATCTTTCATTGATTCATTGTGATTTCTATCCAGAGACTGTCGCAAGCAGGAATATGGTTTCCCTTTCATTGAATGTGCAAGTAACAACCCATCAGTTATATGTTATGTTCCTGACTTAGCCACAAGTCAATGAGCTGCCCTCCATACTTTCCTATGTCACAGATTTGAAGCCATGGCAACAGCATCTGGAAAGTGTCCTTGAGTGCCCTACTATTCTGAGCAGGCGGTGCACGGATGGTCTCCATCAGTATGTCAGCCAGGCACATTTTCAGAGAGACCTGGAGATTGCAAGAGACCACCTCTGCACCCTTCTGGGTCTGTCAAAGGAATCTGATGCTCACTTCCTTAAAAACAAACACTGTTTCAAAACACACCTGCTAAAAGCTTGTTTCTCCTCTATAAATAATCTAATACATGGAAATAAAAGCTAATGTAAGGAGGGGGGGGGAAGCAAGAGGGCCTAGAATTTACTCTAAGCAAAGAAAGCTTGAGTTAAATGCTTGCCATTTTTGGAATTTAATGGCACAACTTTTCCGAACTGGAAAAACAATGTTGAGGGCTGCAAATTATTCTAGAAAGAAAGCACTGTACATCAGAAATAGAATATACTTACAGTCACAATAAGGTAACAGCAATTTCTGACTTTGTACCTGGGTGCAAAAGGGAAGTCTTGGATGAAATAGAGCACTACAGAACTTCAACTCAGCAACATCAAGTAGACAAAACATTTTTAAATGTAATAAAAGTATCCAAAAAAGTACAGTCTGGTGGGCTGCACCCATATATCTTCTGAAGGTATCACAGAGCAGAATTCCAGGATGCCTAAAATGGTCTTAGAGCAACATACTCTTTCACAAGAAGCATCTAAAGGCTTAGCGATTTCTGATTTGGTTCTGCTTCTGGGAAAAGAACTAATGAAGAAACTGAAGGTGGAAGGCACTTTGAGAGACAATGGTCATGAAATTTTAGATCTGAGACCCTGAGTAAATAAAGGGGATAGAGAGGGTGCAATGACATAGAGACGTTTGGCTTTTCTACGGAGAGCAAAATCAAAAAGGGGCAGTTTTTAAAGGAAATTGTACCGCAGGCCCAGTTGAAAAGCTGTCCGAAAAAGGGTCAGGAAGGCAGCGTGACTTCACAGGGGGCTCTCAGTATTTCAACCTGAAAGAAGAACAAGTTGTTATGGATGAGTATTGGAGACAGAGTGTGAATATACTAAGGCAATTTTTTTAAAAAGAAAGAAGCTGAAGTCAGAAACAAAGATATCCTAGGATAATTTCTCAACTGAGAATGAGAGCACAGACATTTTGATGCAATAATTCAGAACAAGAAGTGTCAGTTATCAGACACTGTTCATTAAACAAAATATTGCAGGAGTGCTAATGTTTTAAGCATGTTTTTATTTTAAGTAAAAAAAATCCCTTTGTGTCCTTTATAAAGTTAATATCTCCGCTCCCTGACATTACATTTTATGACACACATGGCCCGGCCCAACAAGGTCTCGTTTATGTCAGATCCGGCCCTCATACTAAATGAGTTCGACACCCTTGGCCTAGAGCATCCCTGACAAGTGTTTGTCCAACCCCCGGTGAAGGACTGCCAGTGAGGGGGAGCTCACCACCTCCCCAGGCAGCTGATTCCACTGTGGCACAGGCTCTGATTGTTAAAAAATCCTTTCCCTAAGATCCAGCTGGTACCTTCCTGCCCTTCATTTGAACCCATGATTGCGAGTCCTCTCCTCTGCTGCCAACAGGAACAGCTCCCTGCCCAATAGGAAACAAAAGTTTGGCATTCTTTGTTCTTCAGCTTACAGTGTTCAATCCATGTTCTGCCTGTTGTTTAAAAAGCAGTTGTTTGATTAATTTGTCCCAGTATCTTCACAGCTCTTTATTAACACCAAATTAACATGTCTGAAATCCATTGTTAACATCAAACTGACATGCCTGAAATTCACTGGGTTGCCTGAATCCTGCTTTATATTTTTCTCCAAATTTTGGGGACCATGAATTAATTTCCATATATGTGACACCCAGAGTTTCTGAGAGATAAATTTCAATAACCACTTCAGAATCAACATAAATACACTTAAGCCTAGTTCCAATGGCCCTTTGTGCATCTGCGGGGCTGGCCTGGCACATTTCCCACTCCTTATTTTCGGGCACAAGTGACCGAAAATAAGGAGTGGGAAATGTGCCAGGCCAGCCCCGCAGATGCACAAAGGGCCATTGGAACTAGGCTTAAGTGTATTTATGTTGATTCTGAAGTGGTTATTGAAATTTATCTCTCAGAAACTCTGGGTGTCACATATATGGAAATTAATTCATGGTCCCCAAAATTTGGAGAAAAATATAAAGCAGGATTCAGGCAACCCAGTGAATTTCAGGCATGTCAGTTTGATGTTAACAATGGATTTCAGACATGTTAATTTGGTGTTAATAAAGAGCTGTGAAGATACTGGGACAAATTAATCAAACAACTGCTTTTTAAACAACAGGCAGAACATGGATTGAACACTGTAAGCTGAAGAACAAAGAATGCCAAACTTTTGTTTCCTATTAAGCAACAGCTTTCGGAGACAGAGAAAAATCCAAGTGATATCATGTATTTGAAATTCCTATTAGAAAACTTCAGCAGAGCAGTGCAGTAATGCCCAGGAGGATTGTGCAGTTTCTCCTTTGTGTGTACTATATTTATTATTGTATTGTTACTCAAACTGTTGTGATCCGCCCTGAGCCCGCTTGCAGGGAGGGCAGGATATAAATCCAATTAAATAAAAAAAGTGAATAAACTACACCCAATAAAATCAGTACAATATAGGATCTTACTCATGGGATCCTCAGTTACAGATCAGCAAGGATAAATTCCACTGGACCAATAGCCAAGCTCCGGGTACACCATTTGGTGCGCCATTTGGGGTAGATACGGTTAAATGTTCTCCTGGGAAGGGGGTATGATGTTTTCATTGCTTATAGTTTGGAATTGTTAGTTGTTGCATGATGGCGATTTGTATAGACCTTCCATTGTCACAGCTGTTTGGGCGGTAACAGCATGGGGCCAGATCCATTTATGGGAATAGGCCTGCGTGTCATTTACCAGACATGGGGACCACCTTAAGGGATCTTGGCGCGAGGGCTGATGGGCGCAAGCCTGCTCAGGGACTACTGGCGCTTGCCCTCATGGCCAGATGGCAGGGGAGACCATGAAGGGGCAGTCGTCCGTGTGATCCCTAACAACGACCTGCCATTCTGTGTTCTTCACCCATGCCAGCTGGATGCGTGGTGGGGTTCATTGGCTGGCAGTGGGTCAGCTGATGCATCAGATCCAGCGGACCCAGGCTGTGCCACTGCTTCTTACAGCTGTAATCAATAAAGTTGTGGCCAATTTAATCCACTTATTTCCAAAGCTGTAGTGAGTGTGGTGATTTCAGGCGGGATCGTGGGCATCTGACCAGACCTCTCCCTCCCACCTCAGAACTGGAGCCGCAATTACAGCTTCAGAACCCACTCTTTGAACGTCATAATGAGGAAGGCTGCCCAGGAAGGGCAGTTGTTGTCTCGAGCAACTGAATGAGAGGAAGGATAACCGTTTGGGCCCAGTGGGATTTTCCCACGAGCACAAAGGTTTCCACCCACACTCCCCCCCCCCACAGCAACTTGTCCTCCAAGAAGAGCATTTCAGGATATTTTGGGGTGCCATGAGAGGGAGGAGGTGAAAATGTTGGACGAACTCTAATGGATCCATGCCAATATAAAGTGGTTCCAATAGTCTCAGTCACAAAACTAAGCTGTTCATTGGAGAGACGATTGACTCCATTGTTTGACAACTTTCTACTGGTAAGGAACACACACACCCCGGGTCCCCCGCCAGTTGCCAGGAGGAACTTGGCAACCCTACCCCCCCCCTAATTTCACTAACCCTCCTTTGCCAAAATTCCTGGATAGCTGCACAAATCCACCAAATATGGACCCACACCTCCATTTACCAGATTCTTCATTGCGTGAAGCAATGTAAGGGATCCAAAGGAAATGTTTATTTATTTATTTATTTATGTATTTATTGGATTTCTACCCCGCCCTCCCAGCCAAAGCCAGCTCAGATATTATTGCATCATCTTTTAAGAGATGCCATCAGAAAAAAGATTTGCTACTTCTACCTTTCATCCATCAAGGAAGTATTTGAAGGGCTGTTTCAAGTATTTGAAGGGCTGTCACTTAGAGGAGGCCAGGGAGCTGTACCAATCATGGGTTTCAATTCAGGGCGGGAAGGTATGAGATCTTAGGGAAAACCTTTTGACAGTCAGAGTTGTGCCACAGTGGAGTCGGCTGCCTGGGGAGGGTGGTGAGCTCCCCCTCCCTGGCAGTCTTCGAGCAGGAGCTGGACAGATCCTTGGCTGATCTGGCATTGAGCAGGGGGGGTGGGACTGGGTGGCCTGGAGGGCCCCTCCCAGCTCTGTGGTTCCGCGATTCTAAGTCCATAATCTTCTCCCCACCACCCCTGGCTGTCTGGCAATCCTCCCCACACCTCTGCATTTGCACCCATGAAATGTTGGAGGTTATCGTATCCTCTAGCAAAGTTTCTCTGACTTCAGCATGTCAGGGGACACTGACACACTTATTCTTCACAGCAACTAAAGGGTTGTCAGCCTTTTATTTTAAGGGAAAGAAAATGGAAGTTCCAAGGAGACGTGTTTAGTGAAGGCTTTGGAACGGCGGCAGGCTCAGCTCACTGCAAACTGTACTGAAGGGCCCGTAGTGCTTTGATGCCTTTGAACTGCCAGGAAAAAAGCTATTATCTAGATTACATTTTATTATGTTTTCTGGGTTTTTCATCCTGATAAGGTTTAATGTGGGATCATTACATATGAGAATAGATTTAATCCTGTTTTCTTAGCAGGCTTTAAGGACACCAAGGGGATTATTTATATAATAAGATGCAAGGTTGCTATGGAAAACTCTATAGCAACCTAGCATCTTCACAAAAGCAAGCAGCCACTTGTGACAGCAATCTAAATTTACATTTATTTTACTGTCATTTTTATCGACACTCTTAGTCTCTCATTTTGACAAGGTGCTAAAATATGTTTTGGGGGCTTGAGCTTGAACGCAATTAACTGTGTAGTGCTGGAATTAAAACAGTTCATAAAAATATTGGGGAATAATGATACAGTAGTTAAGTCTTTACAAAATAATATTCCAGCATAGCAGAAAAGAAATGTTTGTATCTCTTCCCAACAAGATACTGCCTCATTCTTCACAAACATGATCATTCAGTTAGCCACAGCTGTCTTTGGAAGGGAATGGAAAAGGGGGAGAGCCGGCCTGCTGACAACGATTGCTGCCGGTTACTCAGCGTGCAGGAAAGGTACAAGGAAGGACAGCCATGGGAACACTGCTCCCACCACCTCCTGAGCACCGATTGATTCATCTGGCCCCCACGCATCCTTAGGAGCAGCATGTGCAAGACCACAGGGGCCCCTGATCTATCTAAACTTAAGCACACTTAAATCCCACCGATTTATTTATTTTTAAAGCTCTGCAGCTCTTGTTTAAACCTTTCCCAGTGGAATCTCCGAGAAAGTAAAATTGCAGGATTGTGCCCCATGTCAAAAGTTTTGGTGTCATATTAAGGAAAGATATTCTGTTGCACAAATGAATGGTAATGCTGCAGTATATCTCATGCATCTTCCTCTTGCCAGATTCCAATCCAAGGCTAGACTCCGCATCTTTACATAGCGTGTGTTCAGCTTCTTTAAATACACCATCTTATCCTCATCAGAAGAAAATGAACATCTTTGGAAGCTTGACAAAAATTGACTTATTAATGGTGAATCTTTAACGCAGAAAGGTCTGTTAGGTAAATTATTTCAGACACTGAGACAAGAAACCCCCAAAACTGTAAGACTGTACAGTGGAGGAACCATCTATCCGTAACTGTTACTGAATTTGAGTGGCTCAAGTTGCAGAAGAATATTGTAAATGCTTTACTGAATGTTGCTATATGTGAAAACTGTTACAAGTTGTTATACATGTGGTACAATACACCAGCTAAAATAAATCTAAATATACTTAAAGTTTTTTAATTTATTACTTTATTTTGAATGGGATTTTAATTGCCAGATGCCCAAGTGATTCTAGGCGGACCATAAATAACATAATTAAAAAATTATCCATCTAAGATAATACTGATTCCACTCAAAGCAAAGAGGTTAAATCTGTTTAATGTCATAGAGTTTGACTAAACCTGTTTTGCGTTTCACGGACATAACACTGCAACCACATGAGTCACAACAGTAGGTGGTGGGCAGCCGGAGGAGCCATCCTAAGCGAGACTCCTACTCGGAACTTCATCTTGTGTTTTGCTAGCAATGTATTAATTTTTTACATTCTTAAAAAGTTAGCATTTGTCTATACCTATATAGGGAAGTTGGCCCTTTGCCAGCTAAAGGGCAGTAGCTGTATTCTGTCACGTGACACTGGGGGCTTTCTCCCTGGCGTGATGTGCAGCGTAGAGTCCAAAACTGTGCTGGATAGAGCTGGAGAGGGGCAGTGAGTAGATAATTATTTCATTGGTTTATTTAAAACATGTGTTAGCTGCCTTTCTCCCTTGAGGAACTCCAGGCGGCTTACAGTATAAATAAAACGTTATAAAAGCACAATAAAACAACAGTTATAACATCCATAAAAGTCACAGATTAAAAACGCCAATTAGGGCTGCCAAAGATAAAAGTTAAATCAAACAAAATGCAGTCCTAAACAGATCCATCTTCAGCTGCCCCCTAATGATCAATCAAGAGTGAGGGGGCCTCTGGCACATCTCCCTGGGGAAGTGATTCCGTAATCATGGGGCTGCCACAGAAGAGGCCTTCTCTTGTGTGCCCACAAGTGAGCACAGTGTCAGGGATCTGAGTAACCTCCCGGCTCCCCGGCTCTGAGGGTAGCCAGGGACCCATTCCCCTCAGTGCCCCTGTGCCAAAGCGCCAACATGTGTGGGGCCTTTAAGGCCAAGCTTGCTGCTCCAGGGCTTGAGGGGGACTGGCCTTTTATCAGCCCACTGCCCGATGAGTCTCTAGGGGGCAGCCATGAGCTGGGGGCGGGGAAACAAGGAGACGAGCCATGGCTGGGGCCTGTGGGGGGGTGGGGTCTGGCCAGCAACAGGGTTCTTCCCACCGGAATTGCTGAGGTCCCACGGGAGTTCCAGAGGGGTGGAGGAAACAGGTCAGGGAGGTCACACTGGCTTTTGCTCCTGAGGTTGAGAGGAGAAGGGTCATGGGAGAGGTGAAGAACCAGGGGGGGGGCAGAAACCTCCAACCCTCTCTGTCTGAGACCTTTGGGAGGGTGCACAAGTGCCCCCTGCTAGCAAGGGTCTCTTAGCAGGTCTTTTACATAAGTTCCATGGAGCAGAGGCCATTTCTGCAGACGCAAAACAAACAAAAGTAGAGACTGGGGGCTATGGAGTGCAGGAAGTACAAGGAGAAAGGTAGGAATGTACAATTCAAATCTCTAATTAAGAAAAATACAGACATGGGATGCAGTGGTTTGAGTGGCGGGCCCAGGTTCAAGTGCCGCATGGAAGCTCGATAGGGGATCCTGGGCCAGCCGCTCTCTGCCATCATAACTTACCTATCTCACAAGGTTGTTGAGAAGAAAGGAAAAGGAACCATGTAAACCACTCAGAGCTCTAGAGGAAATCTTGGGATGCTTTAAAAGTGTGATAAAATGTGAGTAGTTACACTAAGCTAGTTAACACCTACAATGTAAGTGAAAGTAAGTGCAATACTAGGCCCTTGTTAAAGTTAGGGGTGTGAAATCTCTAGCAAAGGCTTGGGGCTTCTTAGTCATTACTGGTGTTAACTAGTGGAACAGAGTCTGAGTTCAGGGGCACCTTTAAGACCAACAAGGTTTTATTCAAGGTATAAACTTCCGTGTGTGCACACGAAGGGGCCTACCTGGAATAAAACTTTCCTGGGTCAAAGGTCCCCCTAGACTCAAACTTTGTTCTGCTGCTTTAGACCAACACGGCTGCCCCACCTGGTGGTAACTAGTTTAGTATCGTGAATGAATGGTCTTGTGTCGTTTTGTTGATTTGCGTAATCACTTTTCACCCTATACTGCCACCATTTCTTGGCCCTCTTGGCCACTTTTTGCATATGATGAAGGAAATGCTAGTCCACACAAAAAAATTGTGCAGGAATAAAATATTGGTAGTCTTTAAGAAGCCACACAACCTGTGTATTCTTCCCCCCCCCCTCTCTCTCTCTCTCTCTCTCTGTGATTTGGGGAGTGAAAAATGCCATTGGTCCAGAAGGGCCTTTTGGGAACGTGTGGTCGTTGCCCGTCTCTCTCTCTCTCTCTCTCTCTCTCTCTCTCTGTGATTTGGGGAGTGAAAAATGCCATTGGTCCAGAAGGGCCTTTTGGGAACGTGTGGTCGTTGCCCGTTGTCAGCTGGGTGGTTTTCAGGCCCCTTTGTTTCTTTCTCTGCGTTCTTTTTTGCCGTCTGCTGAGAGGACTGTGCGGAGCGGTTGTAGCCCAAAGAGTATGGTTCCCCCCCCCCCCAGCAGTCAGTCAGTCAGCCTGTGCTTGACACCTTCTGCCCTCGCTGCCTGCCTCACACTCGCTCCCGGGCAAAGGAGCAAATGCAGGAAGTCAGAAATTAGAGCCGGGATGGCTTTTTCAAGTGGCAGTGTGCCCAAAGGAGCTTAGAAAATAATTAAATTAATTACCTCTTGGCAGAGCTGTATGGTTACATTGGGTTTGTATCTAGATGCTGCTCTGGGAGAAAGTAACTTGTATTTCTTACCGGTATTGTTTTTTGTTTTGTTTTTTGGCGGGTCTTGAAGACAGAAGGTGCCGCTGTGGCCCCTTTATTACCAGTATTTTGTACCCCAGGCCCGCTCATTTCCACTCTGATGCTGCAGCTAAGAATGACAACTGCATAGGACTTACTGAAGCAGATTCTTTTCCATGCTGGATCCTGTGAAGTGGGGGGGGGGCAGAGTGCCCAGGGAAGCCGGACCATGGCCAGGAAGAGCAGCTATCCTTGCTGTCCCCTCTTCTGGCCAGGAGTGGGCACGGGGCCCGCTGAATCCCTGCCTGACGTGCCTCGGTTCGCCCCTGTGGCCCCCAGGGTGCCGCCTCCCCTCCCTTGAGGCCTGCGTCAGTGGTGCCCCAATATCTGTTGGCCTTCAGATGCCAAAGGTGCGGGGGAACACATCCAGTTTCAACACCAAAGCAGGGTTTCTTGATTAATACTGGTATTCTCCTCGGCCCTTTCAAGAGGGAGTAAATGGCCTGAGGAGAACCGTAGCAAGAGAACCCTGGGCTCCTTTTGGACTCTCCAGTGCATCTCAGTCCACGGCCATAATCAACAACCAAGGTTTGCAGGACAAAGAACCAAAGGTCACAGAATCTCCCTCACAACGTCATCTTCCATGATAAGTCAGTCATAAGCCCAGCAAGGACCTCCTGGCCTTTGTCAAACTACCCTTAACAGGTCTGCTGCCCGGGCAATTCAGTGACTGCCTCCCCCCGATCATTCTGCTGTCCTGTTTCACCTCTCCTAGCACCCAACCTTCTTGTCTTCCTTATCACCATATTTGGATTTCCACTTACCCTGGTCATACATCATCCTATGCTAACGAAAAATTCAAACTCATCAGTAGGAAGCCACATCATACACTTTTGGTCCAATACCATCACAGCTTCTAGCTCTGCACTGAATTGAGCCAATAGTAGAGCTTCTCTGTTTGGAGCCCAAGTATTCCAGATGTATGAAAGGGGCACCTCAAGCCCCCCCCAAAACCCTTTGTAGTGGGTTTCCCTCCAGAACCTTCTTTGAGCACTATAGGCATGAATTCACTGGACCCCTCTTCTTCAATACAGGCTCCACCATTTTATTCTCCCTCTACATCTCTTCTGCCTGTTCCCCATTCTTGGCCAGTCTGCCCTGCTGCCAGCCAGTCTTTCTCCATGGCACCTTTCTCCTGGCCAGGGACTGTTCTCTTCCTACCCAAAATTCCTTCCTGGTTTGCCCCACATCATCTTCTGGGCCCTTTGGGGCAACCTATCGCTTCTTTCCGGGGTAGTTTGCTCTTGACTAGCCACATGGAAGAACTGATGATTTAAAATGACTTAAGAACTGGATATTTAGCTAAAAGTAACGCAACAGTATACTATGACTGTGGAAAGTGAATGGGTTTTATTGTGTGGCTGTACATAAATTGCTGTGGTTCTATTGCAAATTGAAGAGTTTTACTTCTGCTGTCTTGTGCTTTTGTCTTGATTCCCCGTTTTCTGAAACTTTCTGGTTTAGTGCTTGTCTTCCTTCTATCTTTCTCCTCTCGAGGATTTATTGTAGCAAACTGGGACCCACGTGCATGACAGACTAAAGGATCCCTTTCCCTCTTGAAACTCATGTTCTAAGTTTTCACATGTAGGGAATGGTTTTCACATAAGAGGCCTCGCATGGGGACCATCCACGCATTTCTACTAGCTAGAGGAAGGCAGGCCTAGTTTCCCTGGGCCTTGCTGAAAAGAAAAAGGGACAGGGACCAGGTCCTTTTCCGGCCTTTGGTGTGCTTTAATTTGGAAGGCTTTTGAAACTCATATGCCTCAGCTATATTGGACACCAGTGCCTGGAACACTCATTTGAGGAGTCCACCCAAATAACTTACCATAAGCTGGCAAGTCATAGTGTATCTCCTGGATCGTTGCTTTACAGTGCAGCAATCACTCTTGGCTTGTGGTCTTTTCATTTCATACGTCTTTAAGTATTTACTGTTGCTTTCCCTTTCATGGATATTTTCCTTCATTTAAAAATGTTTGAATGTTTATGTTGTTTTTCTGGCTCCACCAAGTCTATTGTGATATCTTGCAAAAAACTCTCATCACCAATTGGCTGGAAGGGATGGATATGAGTACTTGGCCTGAATCAAATGAACCGTGCTGCTAGACACAGGAGCCTTGTATTCTTCAATTGCAGACCTTCATTTCACATGAGCAGACTTTTGTCAGAAGCCGAGGGAAGTATAGAAAGCAGCTTGTGAGATGGCTTTGGGGTCTGCTTAGGGTTGCCAAATTGGTTTTACCTGGCGGCAGGGGGCTCCCGTTCGGCGTCTTGAGCGCATGCACATCACCCGGATGTGACGTGATGACACCGGGCACGCTGGGGGCGGGGCCACAGCCATTTGAGGGGAAAACTCAAGCCATTTGAGGGGCCACAGCCATTTGACGCGTGCCCGGCGTCATCACGTCACATCTGGGTGGCGTGGACACCGGGGCGGAAATCGGGCCTCCAAAGCGGGGGGGAAATCCGCCCCCCGGGGGGATTTGGCAGCCCTAGGTCTGCTATTCCAAGGGCAACAGCCCACAGTTCCAGTTGGCACCCCAAGGTCTTGGGCATGTCTTCTGTCTATAGACAACTGGCTGCACTAACGTCCACTGAGATGGGCCCTCGGAGAGCTTTTCTTGGGACAGCTCCTTAAGAAGACTTTCCTTACAGCTAGAGAGCTATGGGTTTAAAATATCAGAAAGATAATATTTAAAATGAAAAATAGTGTAGACACATTCTGTCCTTTTATTAATCGCCTCATGAGACGGCTCCCAAGCAGCTCTGCTTCCCAGCTGAAGAGAGGCAAAAGCACTTCATGTTTGATTAAGGGCACTTGAGGAAAATGTTCATATAATTTCTGAGCAGAAGTAAAACATTCCCATCTGATGAATTAACCTTTTAAAGAAACTGTTCAAAATAATTGTATCATGTGGGAAATCTTCTTCATTTGTTTTACAAATCATTGACAATTACATCAATTATGAGGGATGAATGTTTCCATACTTTGCAAAGATCCCATCAAGTTAGTTTTATTACCTCAAAATATCCAGTGTTCCCTAAATGTAATTGCAAAAAAAAAGCAAGTAAGGGGGGGGCCATCCCTATGACTACATGATGGTGCATGGACATCCCCCCCCCACATGACCTAAACCCATTTTTTTTTCTGGGGAAAGAATAGCCTGTGGAGAACAGAGCCATAAAATTTTCAGAAATTTTGAAGTGGAGGGAAACATTTGGAGAGGCAGTGTTTGGAATTTGTGGGAAATTTATACTTGTTTTTACTGCTATGACAACATAAATGCATGTGTTAGTATAATTTAGTTAGCATAATTTGCTGTTTTAATTATAGTTTAGTTACTGCCTTGAGTAGGACTCTGAAGGTGTAGAAATTTTCTAAATAAATAGGCATATGCAGTTTTATTATTTAACGTATTTGTGAAATTTATAAATGCCTTTGTTTTCAACAAGTCATTTTGCAAATATATCCTTGGGGAGGTTGTTCCATAATCGTGGGGCTGCCACTGAGACCACGTGCCCACCCCCAAAAAATTAGCCCAACAGAGGTCCCCTTCCTGGTCTCTCGGCTCGGACTCCTCGGGCCCACCTGGGCCAAATCCAGGAAGGGGCCCCTTCCCTGTCCCTGACTTCACGATACTTGAATCATATTAAGAGTCCAAAACCAGACAGGTTAAGTTTTTACTTAATGCATAATAATACCAACCACAAAAGGAAAATAAGAAGGAAATTTCTGTTTATAGCAGCTGATCAAAAGGGGGGAGGTGAGGGATTAATGCATTAATCATTTTACCTTCTTGGGTGGGCACCAAGTCTCTAAAGTACAGACTCTTTTCTTCTTCATTTATATCCATGCCCTAGAGAGAGCCATTTCCTTCCCCTTCCCCTTCTCCAGTCCCCGTACAGCTGCCTTCTTCTTTTTGTTGTCCTCCCTTGCTCCCACTAGCTTCAAACAAACTTTCCATTTCCTAATCCCATAGGATTCCAGCAATTCTGTTCCTGTGTACAGGCCCCAGTATCTTCCTCTGTAAACCAGAGATGCTGAACAGCATCGAGCCAGAAAATCTGCACAAAGCCAGGCCGGGCTGGCTCACAGCAGAGATCTGTCTTAAAAGACTGTTTTGCAGCTAAAAAATGCCACAGCATCTTAAAGACTAACAACAGCTGCAGTCACACGGAGCATTAGCCACGCTACAGAGACAGAAGATAGGCGGATCTTCCGGGCGCGATCAAACCGCAACATCTGGGAAGCGTAGAGCTCCCATGGCGAACCCGAGGCTTCCCGCCGAAGATGCGCCGTAAAAAAACTAGTACCTCCGAGGTACTAATTTCCAGAAACCGCGGGGCAAGGGCGGGCGTCTGATCATGTTTCCGGTGGTAGCTCGTGGCATCCGGCACCCGCCCATGTCCCGTCGCGAAAAGGTTTTTTCCCCCCAAGTCTCCACGGGATGCGCACAAGCACCCAACGGCGCATGCGCACACTTTGGTTAAAAAAACCACAACCCCCGCCCCGCCGCTTCTTTGCCACACCGCAGGATTTACGTATGATCGGCACCTCCCCTCGAACCACGGGATGTCGGCGGGACGTTTGAACCAGCGGCCGCACGGCAGTTCGCTCCGGGGCAAACAGACACACCTCCCCCCCTGCGATATCCGGCCTGTGTGACCGGGGCCAACGTTTATTTCAATATGAGCTTTCATGAGTCACAGCTCACTTTTTCAGATATGTGAAGGGAAATCATAACAGGAATTATTATGAGGATGATTACAAGGGAAAAGAAAAGGAGTTGAAGCTGGGAGGTTTGGTGTGAATTCCATTATAAATCTTTCAAGTATAAATGTAAAGAAAAAAGGGAGTAGCGTAGGTAGAAACTTTAGGTGTGAATCCCATCATAAATAAATAAAATTACCAGTTACACATAAAACATTATGAGAGAAGTTGGAGGTCTGAACAGATAAGCAGAGTGATGAAGTAGAATAAACAGAGTAAATTAGAGCTACGTGAAAAACCTGATTTTGGTACAAGGTTATAGTCTGAAAAAGACATGTTAAGAACAGTGCCAATTAAAATTTCCTTTAAAAGAGGGTGGTCCAGGAGAGCTATTAGAAATTATAGTAAGTCAGGAAACCCACATTTCTGTTTTACGTTCACCTCAGAGTTGAAGCAAAGGACAAAGTAGGCCTTTCCCCACAGAGCTAACAGAAATCTATCAGGATTTCAGAGGGGGGAAAGACTCACTGAGTACGGCTCACACATCTGATCCTGTGCAAATGACATGGAGGCACCACTCACCTACTGCCATGTCTGGTGGCACAACGAGAAGATAAGGGATTTAGGTAAAACAATTGGAATGTAAACGGATTCAGAAATAGAGCCAAGGGTTGCAAATGAGCAAGTGGAGGTGCTAATTTCACATATTGATTTGAATTGGCCATCGGAGGTGAAGGTGATATTCAGCATTCTGTGTAGCTGCACAGTTAGCAGCTCAAAATAAAAGTGATTTGGACATAGTGTTTATTTGTTTGTTTGTTTGTTCAGTTTATACCCCACCCTCCCCACTGAGGTAGGCTTAGGGCGGCTTACATAAAAGATTAAGACACACAGATATCCAAAGCAATATCAATCTGTAACACAAGGCTAACCAGAAGTCTGGGGATGTGTCGTGGGCGCTCTTGAATTCTTTTCTCTCTGCCATCCGTCCTCTTCTATATGGGACTTGTAGCTGCAACAGACATCTCTGACCTGTTGTTGTATATATTATGCAGTACTCATCTTGGCACTGTAGATGGATTGCCTCTTCTGACACCACGTTGCATGACATTATGACATTCTGTCCTTTTATGAGACTGCTATTGTATAATACTCTGTCATCTTGGTAGTCACTATAAATATTTATGCTTGTCACCTTCTGAACATTTCCCCTTGGCTGTTTTTTCATTCGCTGTGTCGATAACATCTGCTTCAGCTAACTCTGTTGGTGGCCTAACTGGTGTGCCGTTATGCACGGTGATTTCACTGTTTCTTGGGGGGGGGGGTAAATCGTTTCATAGGATCTAATGCATATTGGACTGGCAATCACTAAACCATCTGAATAGTCACCCTGTCATCCAATGAATATTTCAGCACTGGGATCTCAGTCCTGCCCGTGTAACCTTGTGGGTGTGTGAGAGAGATCAATGCCGCTACTTGATATTCAGCACAAGGAAGTGTTGGCCTCTCCTAGGGGTAAAACTGGAAAATGTCACATCAGAATACCTTCACAAGTCAAATCAGTCTCTGTCTTTTACTCATATTCTTTTGTGTGAGGGAGTCTGTTAATAAAGTTGCTGTTTTTCCCCCCATCAAACTTAAGTCCTCAGACAACTGCCTGCTGCTGTTAATGAATCTGAGCAGTGGGGAAGAACAATCTTTACAATAATCGGAATCCATCATGTCAACCACAGGCTCTAATTAGCATTACTCCCCTCAACTCTCATCACTGCCTGCAGTTTTTACACTAATCAGTCATGTTCTGATTTAAATTATTCTGAAAGGAATTTGGAAGCTCACGCGTACCTCCATGTGCTATCTACGCAACATTTATAGCACTGAATCCCAGAAAATGATGGTCATAATTACAAATAGTGTGCTTTGTGTGTTTTCTTAAAAAACAAAACAGAAACCCCTCGCTGACTGTATTTAGTGATTTTTAAAAAATAGTTATTCCTATTGTGATGATTGTTAAGTATGCACTCAACAACGAAGTAAGTAACAAGTGATTCAGCTTTATTGAGAACGAGAACTTCCAAAGATCACACAGCATCAGACGACACACAACAAACAACAGTGGAGCATAGCTCCTTTTAAACTCTCCCGGGCTGGGGTAGCCTCGCCCTCACATAGTTAACATCCAATCATGTTACATAGATAACAACCAATCATTTGTCTTCCCTCCAGCACAGACTCTTACATGTCATTGGTTACTGTACATGCTTCAGCCAATGGTGTTGTTCCAGATTAGAATCCGGCTGAGGTTTCAAGCTTAACATTGTGTTTCAATGGTAAAGACACAACAATGGTAGTTAACAAAATGGTGAGGTTTGGATACTTGCCTAGCTCATGATGCTCAGAGTGGACAAGACACACCTCAATTGAGGTGAGGCTGTGGCTCAGTGGTAGAGTACCTGCTTGGCCTCCAGAATGTCCCAGGTTCAATCACCAGCATCTCCCATTAAGATGACCAGGTAGTAAGTGATGTGAAAGACCTCAGCCTGAGACCCTGGAGACCTGAAGCAAGTCTGAGTAGACAATACTGACCATGATTCATCTTGATCCATCACCCCTTCTAGCATGGGGTCAGTGTACTTTAGTATATAATCAATTCCTGAACTGTCAGTTGCTGAACTTAGTCAGTTACGCCAACTAAGACGATGCTCTGGTCCACTGGTGCTCAAGAACTGTTTTGAGGTGCTTGAGAGGGTGACGGAGACGAGAGTGGAAGGAGAGCCACAAAGACCTGGAAAAGGGAGTGAAGAGGGCACGGAAACAGAAAGTGGTGGTCGTCGGGGACTCTCTGCTCAGGGGTATGGAACATAATGTGTCCAGGCCGGATCCCTTACTCCGAGAGATGTGTTGCTTACCTGGGGCCAGAATTCAGGATATTACAGACCGACTGTCAAAACTGATAAGACCTACTGACCAGTACCCGTTTGTGCTGGTTCATGTGGGGACAAATGACACAGTTGCGAATACCATCACGAAAATTAAACAGGACTATGAAACTCTTGGAAGGCAATTGAAGGCATTGGGGGCCTGGGTGGTATTCCTTTCTATCCTTCCAGTCATAGGAAGAGGAGTGCGAAGAGAACAGACCCTACTCGAGGTGAATCGTTGGCTGAGATGGTGGTGCCGGCAGGAGCGCTTTGGGTTCTGGGACTACGGGATAAGTTTTCTTAGAGAAGGCCTTCTAGCACGTAATGGATTTCACCTCTCAAGGTCAGGGAAGAAAATGTTTGGAAAGAACCTGGAGAGCTTAATCAGCAGAGCTTTAAACTGAAGCCACAAGGGGAAGGGGACAATCAACATGGGAACTTCAATGAAGAAGAAAAAAACAGTGGGGGCCCACCAGGGTAGAACAGGTCAAACAAAGGTACAAGGCTACAAGTGCCTATATACCAATGCCCGTAGTATGGGTAATAAGAAGAAAGAGCTGGAGATTCTCTTGCAAACAGAGGGCTGTTCAGATACCACTAAGGTATCACGAAGACTTGGTGGGATGAGTCTCATGACTGGGATGTGGTAGTGGATGGGTATGAGTTGTTCAAGAAAAACCAGAAGGGTAGAAGAGGAGGTGGAGTGGCGCTGTATGTGAAGAGAGGGCTAGGTTGTCAGGAGGTTCTGGAGAATGGGGTTGACAGCCCTGTGGAAAGTATATGGGTGGAAATAAGGGGAAGTAGGACAAAGGGTATTGTTGTTGGAGTCTGCTACAGACCGCTGGACCAGGGACAGGAAATTTATTTATTGATTTATTGATTTATTTTGCTGCCCTCCTTGAACTGATTGGTAGAGTATCCAGACATGAACATTGTAATTATGAGAGACAAGCTCAACAAAATGACAAGAATCACACAACTTCCTGACCTGGCTGCCTGACAACTTCCTTTTTCAAATAGTGGAGGAAGCTACAAAGGGCTCGACCAACAGGGAAACATTGGTAGAAGGTGGCGGGGACCTTAGGGGGAAGTGACCATGTCCTACTTGAATTCCAGTTGCTGTGGGGGATCAAGGAAGTTCGTAGCCAGACTTGTAGGTTAGATTTTCAACGAACTCAGAGACTTTTTTCCCTCACATACAAAACAAACATGGACATACAAACACATAAAGTGGGGAAAATTTCATTATATCATTTCCATTGTAAATTTGACCTCATATTAGTACAGTTTGGATATTACTTTCTCTTATACACCTTATATTTTAAATAAACATATTTTGTTCATAAATATGCATATGGTTTTTATTTCTTTTAGTTTCAGCTGACAGTCTAGCCGTTAAATGCATTATGTTCCTCTATCCAGTTATAGAACCTTGACCATGTGTTCTCAAAAACTTCTTTTTTATTCCCTCTCAGCATTAAAGTTAGCTTATCCATCTCTGCAGTTTCCAGTATTTTACTTACAACTTCTTCCTTTGAGGGAGTTTCAGTTCTTCTCCAGTATTTGGCATATAGTATTCTTGCCGCTGTCACTATATGTATAGTAATATAGAAGTCTTTTTTTGTAGTTTTCAGGTGTTATATTCAATAGAAATCGTTCTGGTATATAAGGGCCCCGGTCACACAGGTCAGATAACGCAGGGGGGAGGTGTGGCTGTTTGCCCCGGAGCAAAATAAAGTGCGATAGCTCGATCACACGGTCCCCCGAGGCTTCATGCTTAGGCTGTTAGCTGGTGATCACACCATGCTGGAGCGTGGCAAAGAAGCGGCACGGCAAGCATTTTGAATTTGTGCGCATGCGCAGTTCCACGGAGCAGCACTGCTTTCAGTTACGTGTTTGTGCGCATGCGCTTACGAAAAACATCCGGTTTGCGACAGGACGTGGATGGGTGCCAGGTGCCACGGGATACTAGCGCTCCTGCGATCAGACGCCCGCCCCTGCCCCACGTTTTCTGGATACTAATGCACTTACCGTGGTACTTTTTTACTGCATGTCTTCGGCGGGACACCACGAGTTCGCCACGGGTGCGCTATGCTTCCTAGATGTTGTGGTGTGATTGCACACTGAAAATCTGCCTGACATTCGTGCCTTTAGTGCGGCAAATCCTCTGTGTGAACGGGGCCAAGGTACAGTAATTTTAAGCATTTTTGTAACAATTCATGTATCCAAGTCCAATACTTTTTGGCTCTATCACATGTCCACCAGATATCGAAGAAAGAGCCAACTTTTTTTTTTCCTTTCCGAAGTTCTTTTGATAAACCAGGATAAAATTTAGCTAATTTATCTGGGGTAATAAACCATCTATAAAATATTTTATAAATATTTTCTTTATATGATACTGCTTTGGTAATCTTTACATTTGATTTCCATACATGCTACCATTGGTCTAGTTCAACATTGTGGCCCAAATTTTGTGCCCATTTAACCCTACAGTTTTTAATTACTTCATCTTGTGTTTTATCTTCTAACATTATTATATACAATTTTTAATAAATTTATCGTCAGCATGTAATAATATCTTATCAATTTCTGTTATATTTGTATAAAAACCCAATGGTTTATCATTAGCAAATCTAGATTTTATTTGTACTCTTTCATAGGTTGGGGTTTGGAAAAGCTTCCAGTGGTGAAACCCATTTGGGTGTAAAATAGTCTTTTAATATTCTCGATACCTTCCTAATAAGATGCTGCTTAAAGTATTTGAGTTTTTCTGATTTTTCATACCACAAAAATGTTTGCCAGCTGGGACTTCCGGTTGATGGCGGCACGCTAACGGACCTATCGCCCGGACCTCCTGGGGGAAGGTCTGTTCTCCGGCTGGG
>NW_015176478.1:171438-171567 GCF_001447785.1 Gekko japonicus
GACCAGTAATGAACGTGAGTCGACTTAAAGGTGAATTTAAAACTAAAAGATAGCTCCCCAACCTATTGCACTGAACGGGAAAAGGCGAGCGTGGGGAGGGACGCCTCACCCACGCACGAACTTTTTAAG
>NW_015176478.1:171881-178069 GCF_001447785.1 Gekko japonicus
CCCCTGAAAGTCGGAGAAAGTGCTATCAGAACGCTAAAGGATATTCCATTTGAAGTCAGACAACGGAGAAAGAAGTACAAGGAGCTGGTGCTTTTCCTTCAGACAAATTCAATTGGATACAAATGGTTGTTTCCAGAGGGAGTCACTTTCAAGATCAAAGATAAAAAGAAAAAATTGACTCTGTTACAAAAGCCAAAGAATTTTTAAAGGTTCTGCTGGGAAAATCAGAGGACGAGCAAAAAGAAGAGGACAGTAAGTCAAGTGGCGAGCTGGACTCTGGTTCTTCCGGAGAGGACTCTCTGGTTGAAAAAGGGGCAGCTGCCCCAAAAAGTCCTTATAAGCTACGAAAAAGACGGGGAAAAGAGAAGTAGAGGCTGAAGGACTCTGAATTGTGCCTTGGAAAACGATGAAAAGAGATGACTTGGGGGTATTGTCTGTAGACAGTGAAGGGGTAATAGTTATAGAAAAGAAAAAAGTATTATTAATGATTGACTCAGGCCTCGGTCACACGAGAGGTTTTGGGCCGGGAGAGGGACGGATCGGGGCCGCAGCAAACGGGCACGATCCCACAGCAACATCTGGGAAGCATGGCGCGCCCGTTCCCGATCCGGCCCTTCTACCCAAAACCCCACATCAAAAATAAACCACCTACCTAGGTGGTTCTTCAGGAAAGGGCGCATCAAGGCCGGTCGAGGGATCGCTGGCGCATCCTTCCACTGGCTCATCCCCGGCTCCTGGCCAAACTGCGCATGCTCAGACATGCGCAGTTTGGCAGCCTCCCCCTCCCGACTGTCGCTTCCTCTCCGGCATCTAATCGTGTCGGGGAGCAACGCCGCGGCGTCTCTATTTTGGTACAGCTTTTAAAAGCCGCACTTTGCCCGGTTTTTTTCCTGCCGTGTGGCAGGGACCTCAGTTTATTTTATGTTTAAACGATGGGAAGATTTACTGTAATTAAGCTAATGAAGATCTCCTCTCTTGGGTTTCTAGGTAGTGTGGGTATCTTTTCTTTATCCTGTATATGTAGTTCCCCCTCCTGTTTTTTCTGTGGTAGTTTGCAAAAATAATAAAAAATCCCCTCCGGGGGCTTAAAAAAAAATCCTTGCCAGCCCAATATTAGGTCGTGTCCTTCTAAAGTTAATAATCTGGTATTTTCTAATATAATCCATTCTTTTAGCCATGTCAAAGTTGCTACTTTATAATATAAAAGCCAATCAGCTCTTTCTTTTGCATCTTGTAGGGCCTTCATTTTTATTCTTGGTTTCTTGTTCTGCCATATAAATTTAGACATCATTTTATCCAAGTCTTTATAAAGTATTATTGATTTTGCAGGAATGGGATTTTTTGAAAGAAAAATATCAATCTTGGTAGAATGTTCATTTTTATTGCGGCTATTCTGCCCATCAGGGTTATTTGTAGGCTTTTCAATTTTTCCAAGTCCTTTTGGATTTTCTGCATAAGTTCCATGTAATTTTTCACCAAAGAGCTACATCTATTTGTTATGTTTATACCTAAATATCTCCCTCTTTTTTGTGCTTCAAAACCTGATTTCTCCTGTAGCTGCTGGGTTTGGTCTTTCATCATATTTTTTGTTAACATTTTTGTTTTAGTCAAGTTGATCTTCAGATCCGTAACCTGACCATATTTCTGTAGTGTTATTAATAACTGTGTTATTGAGTCCAATGGATTTTCTAAAATAAATACCAGATCATCTGCAAATGCTTGTAGTTTATATTCTTCTCCTCTTATTTTAAGTCCTCTGATGCGTCTATCTTCTCTGATGGTATCATTCAGAATTTCCAATACAAATATGAACAATAATGGTTAAAGTGGACAACCTTGTCTGGTTCCTTTTTGTATTTCAATGCGTGGCAGTGGCCAATTTTTTAGTGGACATGATGAGAGTGAAAAATTTGGGAAAGTCCGTTTCATGATTTTATAATTAACCTATACTTTTAGTTGATTGTGTCATTTTCTGTCTTTGATTTTAATGTTGTATATGCCATTAAAGGTTTATTGATTGATTGATTGTATTTCAATGCTTTGTGATAAGTCTCCATTAATAAGGATCTTTGCATGTTGTTTAGAGTAGATTGCTTTAACCATTGTAAAAAATTATTTGCCACATTGTGAATCTGCTAGTTGTTCCAACATAAACTCCAACTGACATTGTCAAATGCTTTTTCCACATCCAGAAAAATCAAAGCCATTTGTTTTTCTGGGTGTGCGTCAAAGTATTAAATTACATTCAAGACTGTTCTAACATTATTTCTAAGTTGTCTTTTTGGCAGAAATCCTGCTTGGTCTTGATGTATTATCTATGTCAATACTTTTTTCAGTTTTGTAGCTAAAATTGAAGCATAGACTTTATAGTCCAGATTTAATAGTGAGATTGGTCTGCAGTTTTTAATTTCTTTCTCATCTGAGTTTTGCTTGTGTATCAATGTTATTGGCTTCATTCCAAGTTTCTGGTACCTTCAGCTCTTATGGTCTGTATTACATATTTTAAAGGTAGTGTCACTTGATCTTCAAATCCTGCTGGTAATCCATCAAGGCCTGGTTTTCCTTTTTTGTTTTTTTATTGCTTCTGTAATTTCACACATGGTTACTTGGTCATTTAAGATCTTCCTTTGCTCTTCAGTAAAACGTTTTGTTATATTTCTGCAAAAAAATCTTTAATCTCTGTTGTAGCTTCTCCTCTTTGGTATAGCTTTGTATAAAATATCTCAATTATTTTAAAAAATCTTTGGGTAAGTTTTTTTCTTCTCTTTCACTGTCCTTTAAAATCTTTATACTCTTTTCTTTTTCTTTTAGTAGTTTATATGCTAACCATCTGGTTGGTTTATTAGCATTTCCCAATCCGCCACCTCCATTCTGTTTTGCATAAGTAATCTTTTTAGCTATTTCTTCTGTCAACAGGCCATTCATTTGTTGTTGTAATAGCTTTAATTTCACTCTTAGATATTCAGCTGATGGGTCAAAATTTTCTTCCTGCTTCTTAATTTGCTCCTTGATTTGTGAGATTTTTTCTGTTTTTTGTTTTCTTGTGCGTGTGTGTGCTGATTCTCTGATTATCCAACCTCTGGCATAGTCCTTAAATGCATCCCATACAGTTAGAATGGAAATATATGGTTGGATGTTCTGCTCAAAAATATTTGAAATTCTTTTTTTGTCTCTGTTAAAAATTTTAGATTTTTCAATAAAAATGTATTAAAAGTCCATCTAGTTTTCTTTGGTGTATCTTGCAATGTAATCATAAGTGGATTATGGTCTGCAAAAGTTGCTGGTAGTATTTCTACTTCTACCAGGTCATTTGTTTCTGAAATCCACCACACATCTATTCTTGACCATGACTTATGTCTTCCTGAATAAAAGGTATAGTCTTTCTTTTTTGGGTTTCTTGTTTTCCAAGAATGAATCAGATTATGCTCTTCTGCAAGTTGTAAAAATGTATTTGGGAGCTCATTACCTTTTTTCTGTTTTCCAGTTGTTGTTTTTTCTGTATAAAACTTATCAAAAAAAGCATTATAATCTCCAATCAGGCAAAGTTCATCATGATTTTGTTTTAAAATGAGTTCTTGTAGCATTGTGTAAAAATTTTCTTGGGGTTAGTTTGGGGCATATATGTTTATAATTAAAGTTATTTTGCCACTGGTCCCGGCCTGGTAAATCCACAGGCCTGGGCGGTGGCGGGGGAGCCGGTGGGGCAGCAGGAACTACCGGTGCCACCGGTGGGGCTTCCCTCTCTGCCCGGATGGCTTGGATCACCAACTGCGGGATCGCTTGGATGACTTCCTCCAACTCCCGTTGCAGTTGATGCCTCTCCCAATCCGCCACCTCCATTCTATGGGCCAGTTCCAGTCCCTCATCGGGGGACATGCACCCACTCCTCGCCTTCGACCTCTCCATCACTCATGCTCCCCGCGGTGGTTCTAATGGGGCCCCGTAGGGGGGAAAACCTCCAGTTGAGGCAAACCCCAGGTCAAACCTGCTGTCTCTCCGGGGCCCCTGCGTGAGCATATAAGTCTCTGCCGTGGAGTCCAGGTTGAATTGGCTCCACCTGGAACTCGGCCGGTACCCCTGGCCGGGTGGCTGCCGCAGCTCAGAGGGGGTCAGGAACAAATGGGCTGACGTTGTCTTGGGGACTGCTCCCGTTCTCTTCCGAGGGATGGTCACCGGTGGTGTAGTGGTCACTGGTGCCTTCGCCTGGGTAGTGGGAGTCTCCCCCCCAGTCGTGGAGGGGACTGGGATCTCCTCCTCGGAGGGAACCTGTTTCTCCTCTTCGGAGGGAACCTGTTTCTCCTCTTCATCACTCATCTCGGGTAGAGAGAGGCGCGCAGATAGAGAATGAGGATTCTTAACAGAATGTCAGATTACACAGGCAACAACTGAGTACACGCTTATCAGAAAGGTTATACTTTATTGCAGAGCTATAGACATCGATGCAACGAACATGAAGTTGAGCAAACTTCAGAGGACGGCGGAAGACCGGAAGGCCTGGCGGGAGCTGGTCCATGGGGTCGCAAAGAGTCGGACTCGACTGTGCGACTGAACAACAACAACAACTAGATGCAGTAACAAAGTCACTGTTAAGAATGGCGTTGCCCCTACAAGCATAATGGGATATAGGGTATTTGTATGCACCTCCCCTTCCTTAGGCTAATTAGCCACATTCCCCCGTGCGGGAGAAGGAGCGCCAGGCTGTAAGAGCCGAAGCTGGGAACCGAAAGCGCTCCCACAGTTCCCTGAATCCCAGACACTACACACCACCTGCAAGGCCACAGATAAGCAAGCATTACAGAAGCAAAGAAGGAATGCAGCGGTACTTGGTACACAGGGCAAGCAAGCACCCCACCCCCAACCGTTATGGCAGCATAGCTGACAACACCCCTCAGAACAGGGTTGTCGAACTCATTTATTACAAGGGCTGGGTCTGACATAAATGGGACTTTGTGGGGCCAAGGCCATGCATGTCATAAAATGTAATGCCAGGTAGCAGAGATATAAACTTTATAAAAGATACAAACACAATTAAAGATTTTTTTTACTTAAAATACAAACATGCTGAAAACTCTTGCAATATTTTGTTTATTTAACAGTCTTTGAGAACTGACACCTCCCAACCCCCCCCCCAATTTAAAAGATGCCTGCCTAAAATGGAAGGGTGGGGGAATACTGGGGTTTGGCAATGCAATCTTTAAAACAGAATGTCAAGAAAAAGCACAAGGATCACAGCAGAAACAAAAATATAAACTAAAAATATAAAATGCTCTGAGCCTAGGAAGATAAAATGGCTGGACATTGCAAGCTTCTCCCCTCCCCCCCAGGTCTACTCAGAGTGGCAGTAGCTCTCTAGGGCAATGTCTCTCTTTGGCTGTGGATTCCCAGATTAGAGTGCTCACTCAGGCTCCCGTTCTCATGTCCATTCAGCAGACACAAGCTGTATTTGCAAGGAAACAACTCCAACAAGAGCCAGGGGCCTGATTAAAGCCATGGGTGGGCTGCTTCCAGCCCATGGGCCTGAAGTTTGGTACCCCTGCCTTAGAACCAGCCGAAGAGTGAAGGAGTGGGTGGAAGCTGCCGTCCGGAAGAGGAAAAGTGATACCACTGAGCATGCTTGCTGCCAAGGGGCCAGCATGGAGCAGGAGCCAATCCTGCTGCCAGTGCTCCCCACCATCAAGAGGGCAAGCACATGGCCACAAGGGGAGAGGCAAGCCAGTGGCATCCACAGCCCACCTGCCCCCACAGATGACAGCTGCAGTAGCCCTATGCAGTAGGTGGGGAAGAGGAGCCCGGTTGTCCCACAGGAGGGAGTAGCCAGGCAAGCCCGGGGACAGTGCCAAATACCTTCCTGATGCTCAGGCGGGATCACTGGCAGCCTGTTGTGGATATTTGTGGTCCCTGCCTGAAGACTTTGGCCCACAGCAGCTGCCCAGTGGTTAAGATACCTGAAGTCAGCCTTGTCCTGTATTAGACCAGTGATGGTCCCTCTGGTCCAGCCTCCTGTCTCACGCAGTGGCCAACTACTCACTGTGGAGGTCCAACAAGGGGGCAGAGAGACGGAGGCCTTCCCCTCTTGTTGCCTCCTGGCACCAGGATTCAGAGGTGGGCTGCCTCCGAATGTGGCAGTTCCCTTTAGTCACCATGCCCAGCAGTGGACTGATTTGATTCGCAAAAAAACACCCCTTTCC
>NW_015176478.1:178094-194025 GCF_001447785.1 Gekko japonicus
CACAAAAAAACACCCCTGTCCCTACGTCTGCAGTGGTTCAGGGCATCCTCTCCTTTTTCTAAGCTCACCAGGCATATCTGAACAAACTCTTGAAGGTCAATTTTTCATAAAAGGATTATTGCATTTTCCCCAAAAACGGTTTGCCAAGTATGAAGCTATATTACTTTTGACAATAACTCCATATTATCCACAACAACAGATTTTGTTTTATCATTCACGTTTAAATGTGTGGGATGATTTTCCACCGTGGGACCCTCAAAACGGCTTGGCAGCATAAAACACCTGAGTTATGTAGCCTGTGAGGCAATAAAGCTTAACTAAAACAAGGAGATAGTTGTCATATAAAACCAGTAATTATATATTCAGACCTCCAGCAAATCATGGAATTTGAGGAGTTGGAAGGAATCCCAAGGGTATCAAAAACATCTGTGACAGAAGCCCTTCCCCACGCTCGTCTTCAGACCCTCACAGACAAGAGGCAGCTCCGACCACTGTTGACATTTATTTGTTTGTTTGTTTGTTTTATTAAGTTTATACCCAGCCATGTTGATGTAGTGAAGACATTTTGAGAAAATTATTGTCCTGTGGTTTAACCTCACTGGTTCCTACCCAGAATTCCCCAGCAGCTTACCATATGCATGAATTCTGCCATACATCCACTCGAGTGCTCACCCTCGCAAATGGGCTGTGTCCATTGTTCACGAAAGCAAATATACCCATGTCAACTTGTGTGTGCTCATAGAGGCATGTGACCTAGTGGGTAGAGGATCCGGGAGACCCGAGTTCAAACCCCAGGGACTGCCAGTGTGGTGCCCCATGGTTAAGAGTGTCAGACCCAGTATCTGGGAGACCCAGGTTCGAATTCCCACTCGTGCCATGGAAGCTGGCCGGGTGACCTTGGGGCAGTCACACTCTCTCAGCCCAACCCACCTCACTGGGTTGCTGTGAGGATAAAATGGAGGAGAGGAGAACAATGTAAACTGCTTTGGATCTCGATTGGGGAGAAAGGTGGGTTATGAATGAATTAATTAAATACATAAGGATAAAAAAAGGAAAGCCACATGAACTGCATAGGGGTAAAAATGCACATGCTAGAACTACTGTGTTAGAACTATTGCTCTAGTTACAGGCTGTCTCCCTCCAAGAGAACCACTGGGGCAACGTGGGCAAGTCCCTCCACAACTCCTGCCAGGATGAAGCCTGGTTCTCTGTGGGCCAAAGCGCATGTTAGGCAGGAGGTCTATGAGTGAGTCTCCCACTGTTGACTTTAATGTTTAAATAGCAGCCAATTTTCATCAGGGCCATGACCTTTTGAACCTTTTCTCCAGACGAAATCACAAGAACACACAAAGCTGCCTTCTACTGAATCAGACCCTTGGTCCATCCAAGTCAGCCTTGTGTACTCAGACTCATACTGACAAAGAAACACTGTGATAAAATTGACAATATTTAATTATTCTTATGAACATCAATTTGTGTATCTATTAAGACTTTTACAATATTGCTTAGGAAATTCTGACATTTTCAAGGGAAAGTCCAACATCATCATATCCTCAATGAGCGCCCGGTTGACCACTCGTTTCACCAATCTTCCTCAGGAGTAAACCTATAAGGTTGGAAGGTGTCAGCCTCTTGATACAACTTAACTTCTTTTTGATACAGTTCAACCTCTTTTTTACTTTCTTCAAATTATTGCAGCTTCTCTTCTTTTTCATATTATCCTGAAACAAACATGGTTATTTAGAATAGAAAGAGACATGAAGCTGAATGGAATATAGTTTTGTTATAATTTTTAAAAATATCAATAATGTTTAACTTGAATGATTTTAAACTTACTTCCAGTTCCATTGCAAGTGCTTGAATTAGGAGCAAGCCAATTAATTAATTTCTAATAGTAGCAACCAGTCACTATTTTTATCTAGCTAGAAGCCTTCTTTTTTCAAATTGGCTGGTGTTTGCTCTCTATCTCATGTCGATGGCTCAGTTGGTCTCTGATAGGTCACAGGAGCAGCATTTCAGTCACCTTCTCTATCTGGCTGGAAGCCTTCTTCTTTGTCTGCTCAGACTGTCAGGGTCTCTCCAGGGTCTCAGGCTGAAGTCACATCACCTCCTGCCAGATCCTTGAACTGGAGATGCCAGGATTCGAACCTAGGACCTTCTGCATGCCAGGCAGATGCTCTGTCACTGAGCCATGGCCCCTCCATAAATCACCTTGCACCTGAGCTGCAGTTAATAACAGTAAAAAAAAGAGGTATACACAGGACTGAATATATAGTGGGGGGGCAGAATATATAAAGTAGATTGTGTTCATGGGCCCTCATTGTGGTGGTAGATCTACACCTTAGAGGTACCATTTCAGGTGGGGAAACTCACACAACAGAACACTTTTCCTTACAGAAAAATGATCCCTTTATACTAAAAACTAAAATGTTAAGGAGGAGAAGAAGAAGAGGAGGAGGAGGAGGAGATTGGATTTATACCCTGCCCTTCACTACCCAAAGGAGTCTTAGAATGGCTTACAAACTCCTTTCCCTTCCCCTCCCCACAACAGACACCCTGTAAGCAGTGTTCCCTCTAAGCTGAATTAATGTAAGCTAGCTCACAGTTTTTTAGCCTCTGGCTCACACATTTTTTTTCTTAGCTCAGGAAGGATGGCTCCAGAGCAAACAAATTCATGCAGTAACCAAATTGCTCACTCACAATTTTAATGCCAGTAGCTCACAAAATATAATTTTTGCTCACAAGACTTCACAGCTTAGAGGGAGCATTGTCTGTGAGGTAGGCGGGGCTGAGAGAGCTCTGACAGAAACTGCTCTTTTCAAGAACACCTCTGAAGAACTATGGCTTGTCCAAGGTCATCCAGCAGCTGCATGGAGAGGAGTGGGGAATCAAACCCACTTCTCCCAGATTAGAGTCCGCACACTTAACCACTACACCACTACACCACTACACCAAAAAGAGTTCTAGCTCAGTTATAGTTCTAACAGATAGTTAAGGGTGGCAGAAAAATTGCTTTAAAAGTTGGAGCACAGTGAGGGAAGGTCAGAGGACTAGGGTTAGAACCCTTTGGCTGTGTCGATTCTGGGAAGGGCAGGTGAGCTCTCACTTGCCAATTCATGCTTTGCTTTGTCAAGCGAGAACCAGTCTGGTGTAGTGGTTAACTGTGCGGACTCTAATCTGGGAGAACCGGGTTTGATTCCCCACTCCTTCACTTGCACCTGGCTGGATGACCTTGGGGAAGCCGTAGTTCTGACAAGAGCTGTCCTTGAAAAAGAGCAGTTTCTGTCAGAGCTCTCTCAGCCCCACCTACTTCGTCTGTTGTGGGGAGGGGAAGGGAAAGGAGTTTGTAAGCCGCTCTGAGACTTACTGAAGGGTGGGGTATAAATCCAATCTCTTCTTCTTCTACTACTACTGTGTGTGGGAACCCTTTCCCCTCTCACTTGAAATTTGGTGTGCAGGTTCCAGAGATGAACAGAGCAGGCTCAGAGAATTTCACCTCAGCTAGGAGGTAGGAAGAGAAGTTACTTGTCTGTCAAACCTTGCTTCCCTAGGCTTGGGTTGCCATAATTATGGGGGGAGGGAATTCCTGCAGGGAGGGGAGGGGAGTGAATGAGACAGAGAATGGGACCTTTGCTTTAGGAGTCATAACTTTCCTTGCAAGATTTGCCTCCTCTCCCACTTTCCCAGGGAGAGGTGTCCTTGAAAGCTTTTTGGTACCAGCCTGAGCAGTCGACAACCCAGCCATATATTTTCCCACTTGGTTGAGGTGGCATGTCTGAGTGACATATGCTCAGGGAAGAAAGGGGCTTTTGTTTGATTAACTATAATAAGCTTGTACTCGCCAAAACTCTTTAATTCCAACACAAGTTATGATCTGGATCATGCATACATCTCAATAAACGTATCACTGCCAAAGAGAGAGCTGTTGAGAGTAACTTGACCGGGGATCTGACACTGTCCCACTAAAGTCCATGGAAGTGAGCCTCAGATTGATTTCCTTGGAAGAACCTGACTTGTTTTGAAAAAGATACACAACCTGTCTGTGTCTAAATCCAGCTCTTCCTTGCTGTCCTCCTCACAATCAGGAACTGGCCGTCTACCATCTCATTGAGGGACAAATGCTCTAGCATCCAACTCCCCTTTTTTCCTTTTTCCTTTTTTTTGGAAGTATATTCAGGGGTCATTTAAAGATCATGCTGTCTATAATTCAACTATATTTCTCCTGTCAAATGACAATGAAAACTCATAATACTGAGTATAAAAATTATACAATTGTTAATATGAATTAATAATGCAGCCTCAGATACAAATGTTCATGAAATTGGCCACGGTCCTGAATTTTATTACAGCTGCTTCATAACAATGTGATTTTATTACAGTCCCAGAATAAATAGTATTTCACCACATACTCTTGAAGGCAAATAGACCTTGTTGTCTCCCCTGGTCAAAGTTGTCACCAAATGTAAAGAGAATTTTTTCCCCCGAAGGACGGGAGCAGCAGCTCTGAAATAAAGGAAAACCCCCCCCCTTTCTCGTTCCTTTCCATATTGCACTCAAATAATGTCTTTGAATAATGTTCCTGGTACGATCTTTATTGCTTCCTGGATTTTGCTACACAAATTTCAGCCTACACTGCAGACGATGCAATTCATTTGCAAAATGTAATTTCCATCTCTGCATACTAATCGATTTCTCCACAAACACCTGCTATCAGTTATGATAATAAAACTGCCTTTCTGAATTGAAAAGGGGCCAAATGGAGCTTCACAAGGAAATGACTTAAGTGTCTTTCAAAGCAACTAATGTAGTAATCCCTCTGTAGTGCCAACATTTTCCCAAGCATTTGCATTTTCTCTGTCTAAACATAACCCAAGGCTGATAAACAATCCATGGGGGGAAAGCTCAGATTTCATCTCCATTGCAGAAGACCTGACAGATGACGCTCTGTTGCTTGCTCAGACAACTGGGTCCTGCCCTGATACATACAGCCAATTGAATCACAGCTGAAGTCAGTACTGATAAACTGTGTTTCTGCTGTGGAATCACTGGGCATATAGAGAGGCTACGGTTCACAGAACCCTCTCTGAGCACCCGCCAAGGTTTTGAAACTGTAATTCCTCAAACAGCACCCCTTCTCAAACCACAGAGCAGGCCACTGTTTGAAACTCGGCCCATGAGTTTCCAACTCAATAGTATTTGGATGGGAGACCTCCAAGGGAGCCCAGGGCTGCTACACAAACCATCTCTGCGTGTCTCTTGCCTTGAAAACCATACCGGGGTCACCATAAGCCCATCTGCCATTTGATGGCTCTTCCCACCACCAACAGGAAGTCAAAGCCAGGAGATTCTCACAGTGAAAAGAAGGAAGCCTTAGGACTCAATGGACCCTTTCTCTTGGGATTATTTTCAGTTCTTCCTATTTTCTTTTTACGTTATCATCAGTCTAGAGGCAGGGCTTATCTTTTAATAAGACGTTTAAAGTAATAAATATGATCATTCCTCTTGAGGCAAAGCAACTTTGCATATGCTCAGAAGGTGAGCTGGTGTGATGTTGTGCTTCGAGTATCAAGTGCAGGACTGGGCGGGCCTGGCTTCAAAGGCTGGCTGTAGACTTTTGGCCCATCACTCTCTCCCAGCCTGACCTACTTCCTAGAATAATTGCAAGGATAAAATGATGGTGGTGTGAACCACCTGGGCCAGGGTGTCAAACTGTGTCTTCTATGTTTCTATTATCTCTGTCTGACCTTCAGTGCCTGGTGTAGCATTTCTCCTGGGAAAAGTAGCCCATTACTTTGGTGTGCTTCTACCTGATCCCCGATTGGCCCTGGGCCATCAGGGGGTCCCCTTGAATGATGTATAACTGCCTATTGTGCATGCTTTCCTTTAGTTCTAACATGAAATGGTTAAGATATCTGCATACTCTCAAAGTCTCAATAAACTTTACTTCTTTGAATGAAAGCTGTTGGGAACTGATTGCTGCTGGAGTCTGACAAAGTGTTAGAACTCCTTTTTGTTCCTGGACTCGTACCCTACCATGGCTGACGATGATACCGGGAGCGTACCGGTTACCACCAGTGAGGAAGGGCTGATCACCATCACCACTACGACGACCACAACTGTGGGTGGTGGACCAAGTAGATTGGGAAGATTCTGGTGAGAATCCTACTTCTGGTCTTACGCCCCAAGCTGCACTGAAGAGAGCTGGGTGACAACTCCCGACCGAAGGCTACCTGTGTACGAATGCTGCTATGGCAGCTGCTACCCGGAAGAGTACGGGAAGGGGTCTAAGACTGAGGAGATGCAAATCGAGCGGGTGCGGTGAGAACTCCTGGCGCAGAATGAGGAGTTACGCCGGGACATGCCAGAGATGGTGTTCAATATTCCCCAGCTCATTGCAGATGCTGTGAAGCATGAGGTGCTTCTCCTCCTACCCAACAGGGAGAGAGGAAAAGGCCAGGACCCACTATGCGACAGGGCACAGGCTAAGGATCAAGCGGGAAGTGTGCCTGTTCCTGTTAACCCTCTGGGGGTCCCAAGCGATCAGCACCCGGCTGGGCCACCAAGTTCCCCGCGCCACTAGTGCCGGTGCCCGGACCTGATCGGCTCCATGAAATGTTGGATGCCACTTTTGACAAGGATCCTGACAAGGTGGCCTTCTTCCTGCTACAAGTGTGCACATTCCTGAGGGACTGGGGTCCTTGGTTCGCCACTGATGAACACCTAAGGGAACGGGCAGCCAATTGGTTTGTGGGTCTGCACAACATTAGAGGCACCGAGCTCCGTGATGTGACAGCTTTTATGTGGGCTCTGCGATGGCAATACAAAGACCCCCTAGAATTGGAGAAGGCGCAAACCCGCCTGCGAGCCTTGAGACAAGGTAACAAGACAGTACGTGAATTCTCTGATGAATTCAAGATGTATGCGGTCAAGGTACAAAGATGACCTGAAGAGGTCCTGATTGAGCAGTATCATATTGGACTCAATCACCAGATAGAGAAGGTCCTCAACTCCACCAACCCACTGACCCTAGCTGGTTGGATCCAAGAGACCAGTGATGTGGAAAACTGGCTCAATGTGATCAAGATGTACTTGCCCAAGTCAGCCCTGAGAATACCAGGGGGTGAAGGGAAAGGCCAATGTTCCAAGACTAAAGAGTCCATGCGAGATTGGCGCACGAAGCAAGGAGTGTGCCTGTGCCGCAGGGCACCTGGGCACTATGCCACCTCCTGGAGGGAAGGTGCCTGAGTGGCAGAGCTCGGAGACACCACCGAAGCTAGGAGGGGTGCGACCCAAGCAGTTGAGAGCCCTCCAGCTGAATACAGCCCCAGACGAGGCTTCATCCAGCAGAGACAAGACACCCAGACTGCGGGAAGAGGCTGGGACCTCCTAAAGCCATCAGTGCCACATTCAGTGAGCAACACACACCCCTTATTTTCCATGACTGTTTCAGCAGTAAACTCAGAGCTGGGTACCCAAGTGAGGGTGAGGGCCCTAATTGACTCCGGGTGTGCAAGAGACTTAATCAGTCCCGCCATAGTCATAGGGTTGGGGGTTCCTATACAAACCCTCACCGAGCCTCTCATCTTCACCCAAATGGATGGCTCCTCCATGAAGGAGCCTTGTAAATATCAGACTGTGCCGGTGGTCATGGGGACAGGTCCCACTGGGAACAATGGGCTTGTGTGATCAACCCAATGGCCCGCTTCTCTATGGGGTTGGGGAACCCTTGGCTAAGAGATCATGATCCAGTGGAGTGCGGGCGCGTTACGTTTCCCCGACTCCCAATACGTGGAATGCTGAGTGGGGGGAAGCGCCCAGCGCTCTGCCAGTCCTGGTTTGCTTAGCTCAGGAGGAGCTCGGATCAGTCCCAGCTGAGTACAGAGACCTAGCCTGGGTATTCGAAGGGAATGAAGCAGACGAACTCCCACCCCACCGTAACTCTGACTGTGCCATAGAAATCTTGCCAGGGCACAAAATGCCAAAAGGAAAACTGTATGCTATGAGCCCGGCCAAAAAAGAGGAGCTGAGGAAGTTCACTGATAAAAACCTGGCTCGGGGGTTCATCTGGCCAGCCTCTTCGCCTTTTGTGGCCCCTGTTTGCTTTCGGAAAAAGAAAGATGGAGGATTGAGCCTCTGTACGGATTAAAATGTTTATGCACCATGTTGTAAGATTGCATTCGATGCCCAGTAAAGTCATATCCAACAGAGGAGCCCAGTTCGTGGCCAGATTTTGGAAAGGACTCTTGCAGGTTTTGGGGATTACCTGGGGACTCAGTAGTGCCTATTACCCGGAGACTGGTGGACAAACTGAATATGTCAATCAAATAGTTGAGCAGTTCTTGCGCTGCTTTACCAACTACTAGCAGAATACTTGGGCTGAATTGTTGCCTTATGCAGAGTACAGTTATAATAACTCTGTGCATAGCTCCACAGGGTTGTCTCCTTTCAAAGCAATGCATGGCTATGAAGGCACTCCCTTGCCCACCATAGGTACCCCAGCACCTGGCCTGGGAGACCTCCAGAGTTGGTGGCAGGACTTGAAGGGCCAGTGGTCTGTCACCCAAAAGACTCTTGACAAGGCCAAAGTGGATTACAAAACTCAGGCTGATAAAGGGCAAGCCCCTGAGTGGGATTTACAACCTGGGGACTCTGTGTACCTATCCACAGAACACTTGAGAGGGATCCAACCCAAACGGAAATTGGGTTGGAAATATGTTGGTCCTTTTACTGTAATACACAAAGTGGGGGAAGTTGCTGTTGAACTTTATTTGCCCAAATCTCTTAAAGATGTGCACCCTAAGATGTTCATTTCAGTCTGCTGAAACGGGCCCTAGGCCCCAACAAGTGGAGACCGTGACCACCACCCCTCCACCTCTGATGATGAATGGTGAACCACACCAAGAGGTGGAAGAGATTTCAGATTCTAAGCTGAAGCGTGGCTGCCTTTATTATCTTATAAAAAGGACTGACTTTGACCCTTCTCATAATGAACGGGTGCAGGACTCTCATGTCAATGTCCCTAAACTTGTGGGTGCTTTTCACAAAATGTATCCAAATAAGCCTGGTGGGTAGAATCTTTGGGGAGGCAGAATGTCAGCGAGGCCTTTCTTTAAGCCCTGGATGCCATGGGAGGGGGTGTGTGACTCTGGAATGTTAAGTTTCAATTCTGCTGTGTCTTCTATGTTTCTGTTATCTCTGTCTGACCTTCAGTGCCTGGTGTAGCATTTCTCCTGGGAAAAGTAGCCCATTACTTTGGTGGGCTTCTACCTGATCCCTGATTGGCCCTGGGCCATCAAGGCATAACCTTGAATGATGTATAACTGCCTATTGCACGTGCTTTCCTTTAGTTCTAACATGAAATGCTGTTGGGAACTGATTGCTGCAGGAGTCTGACAATCCAGCCCTCATAAGAAATGAGTTTGACACCCCTGACCTGGGCTGTTCTGAATGCCTAGGGCAAGATGAAAAATGTACGAAAATTGAAAACAAAAGTTATCAGTCCTGTCAGCAATTTCATGACAAAGAAGTTGTAGGGAATATTTAGTGGAATGACTCCCTGGATAGTGGCCATAACTTTATTCTATTGTATCAGTTGTATAAATAGGGGGTGGCAAATTGCACTTTATGTGCATATCAAATGCGTAAACAGAAAGGACACTAAACAAGAGTCCTTACAGTTTGCAAAAATCTTCATGTGTGGCTGGTTGTCAAACTTGGTGTCTTGTTTGCGATGAATTACAGTTTTAAGGGGCCTTGAGCGGGAACTGAAATTCTGGAGGGGGGGGGGTTGAATGGATGTGTGTGAGAATTGTTCTGTTGTAGTGGCTGTGCAACTCTTTTCTAAGGTGCCTCCCTTCTCTGGGATGATGAACAATGGATGCTGTCTGTGCTTGCTCCACAGTAATAGATAATATAACAGTAGACTCGCAGGTGGGGGCTGGAACACATGCGAAATCTAGGTGGGCTGAATGTGAGTTACGTTTAGACTGGACCTGGGGGGAAGCTTGTTTGAACTCTGTATAACTTTGGGCCTTGGCGCCAGAACTTTAGTTCTGACATTTACTCATTGTAGCGGGAATTCTGAGACAGACCACCAGGGATTCAGTAAGGAGAGTCAACAGCTGTTTTATTATTGTGCAGGTACAGCCAAAGTACCTAGGGGCACTTTTGAACAGGGCTTGTACAACGAATGAAGGTGGAGTTAGGCTTATATAGATTTCCAGAGTACGGGGGGGGGGGGGACTCCTTTTCCTGGTATTTTTTGACTTTTTCTGTATTTGCCAACCTAGCAGTTCGAAAGCAAGAAATTGCAAGTAGATAAATAGGTACCACTTCAGTGGGAAGGTGTTCCGTGCGCCTTGGTGTTTAGTCATGCCGGCCACATGACCACGGAAACGTCTTTGGACAGCGCTGGCTCTTCAGCTTTGAAACGGAGATGAGCACCACAACCCTAGAGTCGGATTTGACTGGCTTTCGAGCAAGGGAACCTTTACTTTTACGTTTTTACTTTTTCAAAACCACAACATCCTTGGCTGATCACATGTCCCTTGTGGGAAGGCCGATAGTTTCCTGTTATCAGCATGTCTGATTACAGAAATAAAGCAAAGGTTAACCTCTTCCTTAGTAATGGGCCATTCAGGAACACCTAATATGGCCATGCCTTGTTTGCAAGCCTCTATGTCTTTATCTTGTTTTTTTTCCTATTTGCCAAAGCAATACTTTACTCATCAATAAACTAAATATATATAAATATGAAATGTGTATATTAATATAAAATGTCTTAGTTGCGAGTTCCTGGTGCTCAAGACTCATTTTGAATCATTTGAACAATCGGCTTCTTCATTTATTAATGATCATCATGAGTTTGTATATTCATCTGCGTAACTGCACATGAGGATTTCTGTAGATCACAAGCATCTATTTGGATTTTAATGCACATTTTGTAGTTAACAATTTTAAAGCAGGAATATTATTATCTTCAAAGATGGAATAGCTTCAGTCATAATTGACACTGTCTGTGTGTGGCATAATTAAATTCCTTCTCTCTGATCTCAGACCTCTTCATTAAAATTTAGAAATGATTGAATAAATTTTTAGCAGTTTTGAAGCTTTGTGAAAGCTGTATTTGTTTGCCAGCGTGAAGAGGGAGGGGTAGTGCTCCTCCCTTACTCGGGACTCCTGCACAGGGCGGCACAGCAGGGACTGAGTTTGGGGCTCGTCTGCACTCTCGTTTTCCTCACTGGTGTGTTCCTGTTGCCGGGGGTGGGTGGGGTCCACACAGGTTTTGCTCCCTCTCGTTGTTGATTCAACATCATATCACGTTATGTCTGCCATAAAAACCTGCAATTCAAATCTGCAGGGAAAATGCAGAAAAGCCCTTTAACCTGGGGGAGGAAGAAGCCCTCTACATGCCTTGTAGCTAACAGAAATTATGAACCAGAATTATTTTGAGAAGCATTTTCGTTCAGCCTGTTTGGCAGCAACAAATCACTTTAAATTCAGCCCTGTGAGTTCATGGATGTGCGCACAGCTGTTACCTATTGCACACACACACACCCGGCTGACTGGCTTTTCAAACATTTTCAAGGTCATATTACATGATGTTGAGCCATTTTGGCTGGAGTGGGTCATTAAAGCAATGCAGGTTTCAGCTGAGCCCCTGTTAGTCCTGGGTCTCTTAAAGGAAGTTATTGGAACACTCGGGGTCTCTTTTTAAGAACAAAGCCCTGTTCGGGTGGAGCTCAGAATATCGCTGATTGTTATCAAAAGGAGCAAAACTCTTAATCAGCCGAGAATCTCATTTCCTTTCATTTGTCTGAATATGATAACACTTCTGAAGGGCATCTGAAGATTAATTTTATATTGCTGTGTTAGGAAGGGTGGTGTTTTGTTTTTTTTTAATGATGTGAGTAGTGGCAGGAAAGGGGGCTTTTGGGGAACGGGAGCCCGCTGGAAGTGCTGCAACTGGAAGGAAGGAAATGGGAAGCCCCGGGACTTTTCGCAGACTGTGTTCTTTGTGCATTGAAGGAGGATCCTGAGGTAGAATCAGGAATGTTCTTTGTATCATTTTCCATTTTGCTCTGCAGTTCTTGTAACACATTCCAGAGATGAGGAGGAGCCAGTGTTGTGTCCGCGGGCTGCCACCAGGGGTCTGCGGCCTCAGTCCTTAGCTTGGTTCCAAACACAATAGGGACCAAGGATCCTAGGCCACCCTGAGTCCTCCAATAGGGCCTTGGCGGGAAATTCAGACACACACCCCAATGGAACTGTGGGTGTGCCCGGGTTGAGTGTATATAGTTGGCCCTTCCAGGCTGTGTGTGGTTCTCTTGTTGTGAAGTACAATAAATGCATGTAGTTAGCATGTCGTAGTCCAAGTCTCCATGTGCGAACCCAGCTTCAACGCAATGTGTGAGCCGCCTCCCGCAGGCAGACTTGCTTTGGAGTCAGGAGGGATTTTTTTTTCCCCCTCTTCAGATTATATCTGAGTCCATTTATCATTGGCTCTCTTACCTGGACCATGCTGTTTATTTTGAAGAAGAAGAAGAAGAAGAGATTGGATTTATACCACGCCCTTCACTTGGAGTCTCAGAGCGGCTTACAAACTCCTTTCCCTTCCCCTCCCCACAACAGACACCCTGTGAGGTGGGTGGGGCTGAGAGAGCTCTGACACAAACGGCTCTTTTTCAAGGACAGCTGTGCCAGAGCTTGTGACTGACCCAAGGTCACATCAGCAGGTGCAAGTGGAGGAGTGGGGAATCAAACCCGGTTCTCCCAGATTAGAGTCCACACACTTAACCACTACACCAAACTGACTGAGAAAACTTACAGTGCAGCAGAGTGTTACTTGGCTCTAAGCCCTCATTTGACTTAAGTGGGTTTAGAAAGGTACGGCTGTGCATAAGAGGGCATGATTCACCTGTGGTTTGCATGCTGTGTCCTTGGAAGAGGGGCAAGATGAAAACGAGTGGACAGACAGGGAGGTAAACGGGGGCAGCGTGATCTCGGAACTGGGGGGGGGACCACAGTCCCACCATTCTTTTGCCCCCAAAGCTCTATGGAGCTGGCAGGCAAGTTATGAAGGAGGGTGGCACTGCAAGGACAGAAGCTGGCAAGCAACGTTAAACCATCATTTGCCTGTTGTCCCTCCGGAAGCTCAGCCGTGGGTTTCAGAGGGCTAGCCGTATTAGTCTGCAATAAAACAGCTACATTGAAGGTTTTCAGGGTCGGAACCTTCGAGAGTCAAAGCTCCCTTGGTCAGATATCTCAAAACTCAAGACACACACACACACCCCAGAAAAATCTTGTTTCTCTACCCGGGCTCTAATCTAACTATTCGGCCTCGGGTGGGTGTCAATCCTTTTCAAGTGCCTGTTTGTCTTCCTTTCAGCTCTGGCTGCTCAAGCCTACGCCCTGAAGGAAGAGAACGACAGTCTCCGCTGGCAGCTGGATGCCTATCGGAACGAGGTGGAGCTCCTGAAGCAAGAGAAAGGGCAGCTCTTCCGGACAGAAGAGGGTCTCACCAAGGACCAGCAGCTGCAGTTCCTGCAACAGACCCTCCAAGGGATGCAGCAGGTACCCCAGCCCCAGTGCCACGGGAAATGCCACGCTCCTCCCCTCACTCGTGCCCAGGGGTCATTTTGTAGAAAAAGAGGTGCAGGAGCTCATTAGCATAACTCATTAGCATAACTTATTTGCATATGCCACACCCCCTGACATCACCGGAAGTGTGTCAGAAGGCAACACCCACCGGCTCAGGCTCCACTGGACTGTTTTGGATTGCTAGCTATGGGGGGGGGGGAACGTGCAGATCTGTCCTCGCAGAGGAGGGAGAGCTTGTGCCTGAATAAAACTTGGTCTTAAAGGTGCCACTGGACTGTTTTGGACCGGGGGGCCGGGGGAAGCTCTGCATTTTACCTGGCTGCTTCTTGCTCTGTCTTGAGGGCTGCTGGGAGCACGGGGCGGGGGGTGGGGCTTGTTGCATGTGCCCGCTTCCTGGGCTCTTTACTGCCGGAGCTCCGCTCCTGTGCGCTCCTGCAGGAAATGACCCCTGCTCGTGCCACCCTTTGAGCCACGTGTGCTCTACTGTTTCAGACCTCCGAAAGTGCCCACAGGCTCAAGAAGGCCAGGGACTCCTGGGCCAGCAGGAGGGTTAGGGTTACACTTTCCCAGCAACAATATGCTGATATCTGAAAGGGGAAGAAATGTGAATTCCCTCCAACAAAGTTGTTTCCTGAAGTAAAGACATTTTAAATTCTCTGCAGGGACATGGCATTTGAGGGAAAGATGCCAGGCTCCTCCGCAGTGAGCTGCATGTTCCGTTGGGAATGCACCAATCTTCTGGAAAAGATTGCATCTAAGTTAGATGATTTTAGAGAAAATGGGTACATTTTATGTATAGGAAAAATGAGGTACATCCTGCAATTCTCATTTGTTTTCACGTTACTGCTGCCATCTGGTCTTCTCTCCAATTTTTCAGGATTCTCTTTCACATTTACAGGACTGGGAAATAAGGGGGGGGAACCTGCATCATTCTATTCTCCCCCCCCCCATTTCTAGATTGTAGCACTTATGGAAAGCAGTAGCAATCCCACAATTGATATTGTCTGAAAATGAAAACCCATTCGACTTAATGGCAGTTCAAGCATTGCGCTCACAGATTTCTGCGATAACTCTTTCCATAAAGCTACAATACAGTTTTATTTCATTCCCAGTATGAGATCTCTAGCAAACGAATAGGAATAACATCCTGTATGCATAGTAACAAATGAGATATGCTCTCCTTGTTTATAAGATGGAGCTGAATTATAAAACTATACCACTTCATTCAGTGACTTATCTGGTCCATTCCCTTGGCCTTAAAATAGCCGTGTATCTCATCCTCCTTGCATGTAAATTAGGATCCCTCTCATCTAAACCAGATCTTTCATCAAACCAACTGCAAAAAAAGCTCTCTTGCCTCTTCCGTTGCTCGCTTGTAGGTCTCAGTAGTGGTCCGGATGACTCTTCCAGAGGTGGCGTAAGCAAAACAATACAAGTCTGGCTCCTTCCCTGGGCACAGCAGCCCAAAAGAGAGAACGAGACTTAATTGTTTGTTTCTTTATTTACAAAATCTGTATCTAGGGTTGCCAAGTCGACTCACCCCTCGGAGCGGGGGAGCCTCGCCGGGGTCTGGGAGTTCTTGATGGACGCGTGCGCGCGCACGTGTGCCAGCAGCACATCACAGGAAGTGATGTGCTACGTGCTCACGTTGGGGGCATGGCCCAGATCGTCGGGGGGAAAACCATATGGTTCCCCCCCCCCGACGATCTGGGCCACGCCCCCAATGTGAGCGACATAGCATGTCACTTCCTGTGACGTGCTGGTGGCGCGGGCACGTGTCCACTTTTGCTTGCCATTTTAATTTTTTCAAAACTTTTTTTCACACACAGGGACCTAGTTTAGAGGGGTGCCCTTTATTTTATTTCTGTGTTGCAGAAGCACAGATTTGCTTGCTTCTGTACAACAGAAACAAACAAAAATCCCATCACTATATCCCTTTCTGTGCCCAAAACCATTCACTTTTATTAGAAAAACAATCTGGTTCAACAAAGGGCTGCTCTGAAGGATCTTGTATCATTCTGTTTGTTCTATACTGCAACACAAGTACATGTTTTTCACAGGATACTGGATTGTCAGGGTTATTACATTGCTTACCCACGGAATTTAAACTTCTTGGCCCTTCGTTCATTGTCTCCCAACGAATCTGAGAATATAGGGAGGAGCATTCTTCCTTGACTCCTTGGGTTCTGTTCCACAGCATTTGGTAGAAAGTGAAACCGCTGGATTAAGGACAGAACGGCCCCTAACTGGGACAGAGCTGGAAGAGTTTGCTCCTCATCCCTACTCAAAATCTTAATTCCGTTCAAAGTCCCGTCCCCCCCCCCCCCCCGCG
>NW_015176478.1:195256-220400 GCF_001447785.1 Gekko japonicus
ACCGCTCTGTCAGGAAGTATTTCCTAATGATTAGCCGAAAACTCTTCTTATTTAATTTCAACCCATTAGTTCCGGTCCCACCTTCTGGGGCAACAGAAAACAACTCCACACCAACCTCTATATGACAGCCCTTCAAGTACTTGAAGGTGGTTATCATATCACCTCTCAGTCATCTCCTCTCCAGGCTAAACATACCCAGCTCCTTCAACCTTTCCTCAGAGGACTTGGTCTTCAAACCCCTCACCATCTTTGTTGCTCTCCTCTGGACACATTCCAACTTGTCTATATCCTTCTTAAATTGTGGTGCCCAAAACTGAACACATTACTCTAGGTGAGGTGTAACCAGAGTAGAATAAAGTGGTGCCATCACTTTGCATGATCTGGACACTATACTTCTGTTGATACAGCCCAAAATCGCATTTGCCTTTTTAGCAACCGTGTCACACTGCTAACTCATGTTCAGTGTATGGTCTACTAAGACCCCTAGATCCTTTTCGCCAAGACAAGTCTCCCCCAACCTGTAGTTATGCATTTTATTTTTCCTACCTAAATGCAGAACTTTACATTTATCCCCACTGAAATTCATTTTATTTGTTTTAGTCCAGTTTTCCAGCCTGTCAAGATCATCCTGTATCCTGACTCTGTCTTCTACCGTATTTGCTACCCCTCCCCATTTAGTATCATCTGCAAATTTAATAAGCATTCCCTCTATCCCTTCATCGAAATCATTGATAAAGATGTTAAACAAAACAGGTTCCAGGACAGATCCTTGAGGCACTCCACTTGTCACTCCTCTCCAAGAGGATGAGGAACCATTCACAAGCACTCTTTGGGTGCAATCTGTCAACCAGTTACAGATCCACCTAAACAGTCATAAGATCCAAACCACATTTTTCCAGTTTGTCAACAAGAATATTATGCTATGGACACCTCGAGGTTAGACTATTGCAATGCTCTCTACATGGGGCTGCCCTTGTCCCAAATCTGGAAGCTGCAGCTGGTGCAAAACAGGGTGGCCAAGCTGTTGATGGGTCTCTCCATACGAGACCACATCCAGCCTGTGCTGAAGGCATTGCACTGGCTGCCAATAGCATACTGAATTCGCTTCAGGGTGCTGGTTTTGACCTCTAAAGCCCTATATGGTCGGGGGCCTGTCTACCTGAGGGACTGCCTTTCCTCATATGTGCCCCAGAGAGCACTGAGGTCAGGGTCGCAAAATCGCCTGACTCTCCCTGGCCCTAAAGATGCCAGACTGGCCATTACAAGGGCTAGGGCTTTTTCAGTGGTGGCTCCACACTGGTGGAATGAGCTCCCGGAGGACATCAGGGCCCTGCGGGACCTTTTACACTTCTGCAGGGCCTGTAAAATGGAGCTCTTCCACCAGGCCTTCGATTAGGAGCCGCTACTGACAACCACTGACAACCTTTGTAAATTGAATATACTACAGCCCTACGTAACAACGCCAGATATGACCTCTCCCCATCAGACCATGTACAGAAATTCCCACCATCTGTTTATATTAGCACTTTATGTAATGGTTTTTATTGTAATTTTATTGTATTTATTAGTTTTATTGTATTTTAACTTGTGTAAGCCGCCTTGAGCCAGTTTGCACCAGCAAGGCAGGATACAAATTGAAGGTAAATAAATAAATAAATATGTAGAACCTTATCAAAAATCTTACTGAAATCAAGATAACTATATCTACATCTTTCCCCTGATCCAGCAAGTTAGTAACTTTCTCAAAAAAAACCCCAATAAGGATAGTCTGACATGATTTGTTCTTGAGAAACCCATGCTGGCTTTTAGTAATCACAGTCATCCTTTCTAAATATTCAAAGACTGTCTGCTTGATGATTTATTCTAAAACTTTCCCAAGTATAAAAGTTAAGCTGATGGGTCAGTAGTTACCTGGATCCTCCTTTTCCCCTTCTTGAAGTTGGGGACAATATTTGCCCGCCTCCAATCTTCTGGAACCTCACCTGTTCTCCAAGAATTCTCAAAACTAATGGACAGAGGCTCAGAAATTACATCTGCAAGTTCTTTTAGTACCTTTGGATGCAGCTCATCTGGCCCTGAGGACTTAGTTTCATTTAAAGAAACTAGGTGTTTGTGTACTACCCCTCTGCCCATCCTAGGCTGCAACTCCCTTCCCTCATCATGTGTTCTGTTCTTGTAATATTGAGCACTGTTTCCCTTGCAAGGAAAGACTGAGGAAAAGTAGGAATTGAGCACACCCCCCACTCTTCACCACCTGTTACAATTTCACTTTCCAGTCCCTGCAACAGGCCTACCATGTCCTTGCTCTTTTTCTCCCATAGATTTTTAATGCAAAAGCAGCCACTGGAGGAGATCCAGAGCAGGGCCAGGGAGCAGATGGGGTGTGAACGCATGAAACTACTTTATACTGAGTCCAACTCTTGGTCTTTTGAGGTCAGCATTAACTATTCTGACTGATAGGAGCTCTCCAGGGTCTCAGACAGAGAGAGTGGTCTTTTGCATCACCCTATCACCGGATCCTTTTAATGGAAGACGCCAGGGATTGAACCTGGGACCCTCTGCATGCCAAGCAGGTACTCTGGCACTAAGCTGCAGCCCCATCCATAAGTTCATTTTCCTTGATTGAAATACGCCCACCACCCACAGCTGACATCTGTCTCTTCAGGAAACTTTGCAGGTACCTGGTGGTATTTGTATGTTCCTTCCCCATGACTCAAAGGGGAGGCAATTGAGATCAGGAAAATGGACCACACACGTCCTTCTGCACGATGGCCCTGATCCAAATTGTCCCTCCTGTGCCTTTTTTAGCATTTAAAATAAAAAATGAGAGCGCTAATCACTGATCCCCTGCAGCTGTGAGAAAGTATTGTTTTCTTGACAGAAGACTAAAGTCCAGGCCATCTGAGGTCTCCCTGTCACAGGATGTGATGTTGCCTCTGAAGCTGCCTCATGCTGAATCAGACCTTTGGTCCATCAAGGTCAGCAGTGACTCCTCAAACAGGCAGTGGCTCTCCAGAATCTCAGGGAAAGATTTCACACCACCTACCATCTGATCCTTTTAACTAGAGGTGCCGGGGATTGAACCTGGGAGCTTCTTCATGCCAAGCTGAGGCTCTGCAACTGAGCATCCTTTCTGCAACCAAAGGAGTCTTCCCTGCCTCTGTGAGCTCAGCAGTCCCGTTCCCAGCCTCGGGCCAGGAGGTTTCTGGTTCAGGGCCTGGAATTTCCAGTGGCCCTTCAGAATAAAAGAATGGGTGGGTGTTTGCTTGTGCAAGGAGCTGCGGTGGCTCAAGGGGTTAAGATGCTGAACTGCAGGCTTTGGAAGGTCGGTAGTTCAACAGTTCGAGACCCGGGTGCCACATGACGGAGTGGGCTCCCGTCTCTAGTTCCAGCTCCTGCCAACCTAGCAGTTTGAAAGCAAGAAATTGCAAGTAGATAAATAGGTACCACTTCAGTGGGAAGGTAACAGCGGTCCGTGGGCCTTGGTGTTTAGTCATGCCGGCCACATGACCACAGAAACGTCTTCAGACAGCACTGGCTCTTCGGCTTTGAAACGGAGATGAGCACCACAAGCCTAGAGTCGGGCTCGACTGGCTTTCGAGCAAGGGAACCTTTACCTTTTTACCTTGCTTGTGCATCTCCTGTTCATTTCCACTTTTGATGCAGGCTTGGCCCCATCATCCTCATTGTTCCTGCAATCTTTATTCCAACGTGGTTCCTTCCTGTGCTTGCCTTGCAGTGAGTCCTCCAGTTGACTCTCACGGCCGCTCAGCTGTGCTTCAGAGGAAGCCTTTCAGCAGGTAAAAAGAGGCCTTAGGAAGTGACGCAAAATAGGCCTGCATAGATAAAGACTGTCTCTTACCTCAAAAGCAAGTCAGCTCACTTTGTGCCACATTCCCATTTCTTTTCACTGCCCCAGTCAGGACTCTGCACCGTGCAAAACGAGGGCTGGCAAGCAGAATAAGCCGGGCTGGGCTTGATGGGCCAGTGGTCTTGTTAGATCGCCGCTAACAAAGATCCGGAGAGTGATTTCAACAAAGTGATCAGCTTTATTGTAGGTACGAACAAGCTCTTGAAAGAAGTCATAACCAGAACAGATTAACATTGGGAGCTGTTGTTGTTGTTCAGTCGCACAGTCGAGTCCGACTCTTCGCGACCCCATGGACAATCTCCCGCCAGGCTCTCCTGTCTTCCGCCGTCCTCCGAAGTTGGCTCAATTTCATGTTCGTTGCATCGCTGACACTGTCTAACCATCTCATCCTTTGCCGTCCCCGTCTTCTTTGACCTTCAATCTTTCCCAGCATCAGGGTCTTCTCCAGTGAGTGCTCCCTTCTCATTTGGTGGCCAAAGTATTTGAGCTTCAGTTTCATTATCTGGCCTTCCAGGGAACAGTCAGGGTTGATTTCTTTGAGGATTGACTGATTTGTTCTTCTTGCAGTCCAAGGGACTCTCAAGAGTCTCCTCCAGCACCATAGTTCAAAAGAATCTATTCTTCGGCGCTCGGCCTTCCTTATAGTCCAACTCTCACAGCCATACATGACTACTGGGAATACCATTGCTTTGACCATGCGGACTTTTGTTGGCAGGGTGATGTCTCTACTTTTTATCATGCTGTTTAGGTTCGCCATCGCTTTCCTCCCAAGGAGCAGGCGTCTTTTAATTTCATGACTGCTGTCACAGTCTGCGGTGATCTGGGATCCCAGGAACGTGAAGTCTGTCACTACTTCCACAGCTTCCCCTTCTATTTGCCAAGGAGTGATGGGGCCGGATGCCATGATCTTAGTTTTTTTGATGTTGAGCTTCAAGCCCACTTTTGCGCTCTCCTCTTTTACTCTGAGCAAGAGGCTCTTTAGATCCTTTTCACTTTCAGCCATTAGAGTGGTATCATCTGCATATCTGAGGTTGTTGATCTTTTCCCCAGCAATCTTAATTCCCGCTTGTGATTCATCCAGGCCAGCATTTCGCATGATGTACTCTGCATATATATTAAATAAGCAAGGCGACAATATACATCCTTGTCGTACTCCTTTTCCTATGCTGAACCAATCAGTTGTTCCATATCCGGTTCTAACTGTCGCTTCTTGGCCCTTATACAGGTCCTCCAGTTGACTCTCACGGCCGCTCAGCTGTGCTTCAGAGGAAGCCTTTCAGCAGGTAAAAAGAGGCCTTAGGAAGTGACGCAAAATAGGCCTGCATAGATAAAGACTGTCTCTTACCTCAAAAGCAAGTCAGCTCACTTTGTGCCACATTCCCATTTCTTTTCACTGCCCCAGTCAGGACTCTGCACCGTGCAAAACGAGGGCTGGCAAGCAGAATAAGCCGGGCTGGGCTTGATGGGCCAGTGGTCTTGTTAGATCGCCGCTAACAAAGATCCGGAGAGTGATTTCAACAAAGTGATCAGCTTTATTGTAGGTACGAACAAGCTCTTGAAAGAAGTCATAACCAGAACAGATTAACATTGGGAGCTAGGCTCCTTTTAAACATTCCCGGGCTAACGTAGCCACGCCTATTTAATTCTATTGTTGTCTTCTATTACTTTGCACTGTTCATTCAGGAAGGCCTCCTTATCTCTCATTGGGAGCTAGGCTCCTTTTAAACATTCCCGGGTTAATGTAGCCACGCCTATTTACAATAAGTAACCAGTGAGGTTGTGCGGATAACGTCCAATGAGGGTTCTTCCCTCTCAGGGAATTGGTGCAGTTCTGATTGGTCGCTGTTGTGGAGCAACCAATAGTATGTTAGTTCAGAGGAGCCTTCGTCTGGCTCGAAGCTTAACATGTAGAGTTAATGCGGCGATTCACGCAAGCCTTTTTGAATACTCTACAGGTCTGCATCAGTGTAAGACAGCCTGGAATGATTTTGGAAACTCTTTTGCATTTATAAGACAGGAATTCTTGTCCTCATTGTGTGTAATACTATTTAGCATTTCTGTAAGCACATCAGAATAAAGTGATCAGAAATTTGCTCATCAAGACCTGACCAGAGTAATGCCCATTTCTTTTAAAAATACTTTAATTAAAATGTACCGATGTATAAACAGAGTAATTTCCATATCTAAATATTGGGAATGCCCTGAATCCAGATGAAATTATGTTGTCGAAGGCTTTCACGGCCGGAGTTCATTAGTTGCTGTAGATCTTCCGGGTTGTGTGGCCGTGGTCTTGGCATTGTAGAACCTGACGTTTCGCCAGTAACTGTGACTGGCCATCCTCAGAGGTATAACACAGAAAGATGGAGTACTCTCATTTTTTGGCTGATGTTCTTTTTGTTGTGAGAAAGGATGGAATGGTTTCTCACAACAAAAAAAAGAACATGCTTTCTCACAACAAAAAGAATCTTCAAAACTCCACAGGCTAACTGCAACTATCTAGAACAGTCTCTCTTACATGAGAGAATCCATACTACCCGCAGAGAACTTGCGACCACAGACAAGGAGCTGTTTTCCCTGCACATTAACATCAGCCAAAAAATGAGAAGTCATGATTGAGAATTTCAACAGCCAATCCACATACAAAAGAACTTCCTCATGAAACAGGAAGCCTCCGCAGGAAACAATCCATATATAAAAGAACCTCCTCAGGAAAGCTCCTCCATTAACATGTTCATAGCCTGGGGAACTCCTACAAGATAATGACTCAGCCCTACCCCACCTTCCGGAGTAGATATAAATTACCTGCCTACCATTTTCTTCTCACCTTGATAGAGAGTACTCCATCTTTCTGTGTTATACCTCTGAGGATGCCAGTCACAGCTACTGGCGAAACGTCAGGTCCTACAAGGCCAAGGCCACGGCCAGACAACCCAGAAAATCTACAGCAACCAGATGAAATTGTTCCAATGTTAGGGAACAGGCAGAAGCCTTCTGATCAGATCAGCTGCCCTGAGCCCATTCGTGGGGAGGGCGGAGTAGAAATTTAAATAAATAAATAAAATAAAATAAAATCTCTACTCTGTCATGTTGCTGTCTGTGTACACTGATCTGGGAGGCGAGGGAGCCTAAGGCGGCAAGAGAAGAGAATTGTGCTTTTCGCACTCCATGTTCCCACGCCAGATGTTGCCCTGCCTGCCTTTCTGGTGGAGGGATTTCTAGTCCTCGATGACCACAGACCTGGACTGCCTGAGCTGTTCATAAACTCTGTGTGTGTGTGGGTGCGGGTGTGCACACTAGGCAGGCAGAAGAAGGGCTTTGCTTGTACCTGCTGGCAGACAGATGGGGCAGGGGGCAGAGAGGCAGAGAGGCCGCAGCTTGTTCCCTCTCCCAGTGACAGGTAGGAAGGGACAGACGGCTCCATACTTTCTGAGCACAGAGGGGAAAATTATGACCGATTTCCCACAAGAAGCTGCGCTGCCCTTGCTCTCCCCCCCCCCCCCCCGATTGTATTTGTAAAAACAAGGATCAAGAAGACTCAGGGGAAATCGGGGGATACTGCGGGGGTCAGGATGCAGCCAGGCAGCAAGCAGTGGGAAATTGACGAATACAATTGGGGGAAGGGAAGAGCCAGGTCGGTGGCACCTTAAAGATTAACAACATTTGCGGCAGGGGGGGAGCTTTCATGAGTCACGGCTCACTTCTTCACTGCTCGCTTCATACCTTACCACAAATTTTGTTAAGGTGCTACTGGACTCTTGCTCTTTTCTCAAGTCAAGTCAAGTTTATTAGTACGGTCAAGCGACCAGCCAATAGAACGTTTCCAAGAAGAAGAATAAAATACACAATGAATACACAAGTACATAATAAATACATACATCGAATATATATATTAATCTACAGACAGACTTAACGTGGCTACCCATCTTGATCCTTGTTTATGTCTTTAGCATACTTCTGCTGCATTTGAACACAACTCCCAAGGCAGTGAGGGGTAACTAGAGGGTCAGGCTTCACTCCCCTAGGAGTACAGCACATGCATATGCAAGAGATCAGAGCAGGCAAGACAGCGGAGTTCAGTGCTGAGGAGAGATCGGATCTTCCGTCCTTGGCTGGAAACCGTGTTGTCACTGCACTGCACGGGCAGCTGCTGCTGCCACCCTGGGGCTCCAGAGGAAAGCCTTGCTGTGTGGAAAGGGGCTTTAGGAGACGGCCTGAGGTCTTTCCGTGGCTGTCATGGCATGGTCAGACGTGAGGCAGCCTCAGAAGAGAAGTCGGCCCCGGAAGGGCAGCCCCTTCTGTTCATGTGGGGAGAAAGCAAGGGGGAAGCTTTATTTTCAACTCAAATGAGGTCAGCCAGATCCTGCCTCTCCCTTGGTTTATTCTGGTCTTTATTCCTGGCCAGGCTCAGATATGGGAAGTCAGTTGGGAATGCCTAACGAAATAGAGTTCTGTGGGGGGTGGGGGGAGGGGGGTTATTATGTCCCCCTCAAAAAAACCCAAATCACTGTTTGTCTTGGCATGTGCTCGATCTCCAACTTTTTCATACATGTACTTTAGAAGGCTCACTTATCTCACAGCATAATTGTTAGGGTCCTCACAGTAATCCTGCCAGGTCGGCCTTTCGGGTTATCTCCATACTGCAGGCCAAGGGGGTGTGTGGCTTGCCTGCAGCCAAGGCCAGATGAGTCCATTGCAGAGGCAGAGTTTAGAGCAGCCATTTCCCGACTGGTCCTGTGCTCAGCCTTCCTGCCGGGCAGAGAGAGAAGCCCCCAGAGGTCAGCCCGGGACTTCTGCATGAGCCGCACCTGGGGGTGGGGGTGGGAATTGGGTGCCCCGCCCTTGCCCTGAACTCTCCAAGGGCCGGAGAAGACCCTCTCTGGAATAGCTTTTCTTAGTGTGGGTGTGTATTTCATGGCAAGAATCCCCTGGGATCCCACCCACCCACGCCCCCGCCGCTGCTAACTCGACCCCTTGTCTCTCTAACATGTGCAGGGTCCGTATTTAGGTGGTATAGGATTCAGGAAGACGTCTGCCGGCCTCCCCTTCCGTGTCCCTTGACGGAGGTTGCGTGGCTGCCGCTTGCCAAGCCTCTCACAGCTATTCCAGGCGCTGGCCAGAGGCCCCTCCCCGTCCCTCTAGAGTAACTCCAAATGAATCAATTGAGCCGCATTATTGAATAGTTGGATGTAATCAGAATAGGCTTTTCCCCTCTGAGATAATTGCAAATTAGGTTACAATTGTAGCTGGACAATTAAGAGCTTTCTGTTCTGCGATGCTTAAATTGCTTGTGACCAAAAGGGCAAGAAATCATTCTGTGTGGGTTACAAAAATCAACATTTCCACAAGAAGTGCTATCCAGGCGCTGAGGTACTGAATGGGGACATTTATTATTTTCTGAGAGACAGCTACAGCTTGGACAGTCGGGTCCAAACCAGGGCTGTTCCCCGTGGCAGCAAGATGGTGGGTGAGGCAGCAAAACACATTGAGGGGATGGTTATGGGACCCATATGGTTGAAGCCAGAGGTCTGGCCTTGGAAGTGGAAATGAGGCCACAAGAGGCGGACATGCGAACAAGGAGGGACACTGGCCAGGGCCGAGGGGGACCCCGATGGCTGCTGCACAGTGGTCCCCTCGTTACCAAGGAGAGCCCCCCCCCCCGGGTTTTGGGGGGATAGCTTCCTAAAGTCCTAGAAGAGGTCCTAGATTAATCCCATCTCTATTGTACATCCGTGCAAACAGAAGAGTCTACAGTGAAATTCTCCTTGTGCAGGGCAACTGCCTTTACCAGAAGAGCTCTGTTGGAGCTCTTGGAACACTGAGACCTGATTGGACGGGCTGGGAGACCTTGGCCTCAGAAGCCAAAACCCCTGAAATTCTTGTTGGTCTCTAAGCTGCTGCTGGACTCAGATCTGCTTTGCCACACTAGTGGGGAGGGGACTGGTCAGCTGTCATCTTCTACTGGGTGAATTTGTTGTCAGCTGTGCAGAGAGAGGGAGAGGGAGCTTCTGGGGTCTGAATTGTTTTTTGGACGACAGCCAAGCATCCTATAGAATTCCAGAAGGAAAGGAGGGACAAGCAGAGTTTGCACGCCGGAATCACTGAGACACTCTGCATTTCCTCCCCCCTCCAGGGAAAAGGACACCCTCCTGTCCCGTAGTACCCCTGAACTGTAGCATTGATATTTATTAAGGAGTGGATTATATTGTCTACTTTATCATTACTAGTTTTTAAAATTATGGCTATTAATCTAAATAAAGTACTTACACTACCCATGCAATCCTAAGTGTCTGTATTCAGAAGTGATCCCCATTGAGTCCAGTGGAACTTACTCCTTTGGCGGCCTGAGCCATTTCTCTGATTCTTGTTGCTTTTTTTAATTGACCAAAGACCTTTAATAATACTTCTTTCCTCCGTCTACTCTGGTTGTGATCTTTTTTTGTTTGGAACATTTTTCAAAGACAGCTTTGTAGCTTTTTAAACCAAGATGCAAAATGATGGATGACAAGGATCCTGTCTCCTTTGTGTTATAATATGTAAGCGGATTCAGGACTAATCCATCACTCATTTATTTATTTATTTGTTTTGGATTTATGAATCACCCAATCTCTGCAAGCACAAGGCAATGCACAGCAGTTAAAGACAATGTTAAAATCAATAAAATCTATATATCCGTTACAGAATCTCAGATGGCATCAACATTTCTTCTCAGCCCACTCCAGACTGTGGGCAGGGCGAGGAGGAGGCCGAAGTGGAAAGGTGGAGGGAAGCTGTCCTCAACCAAAGGCCGTACAGGCCCTGCGGAACTGCATGAAGTCCCGCAGGGCCCCGGTGGTATTCGGCAGAGAGTTCCAGGAGGACAGGGCCAGACCCAAAAAGCCCTGGCTCTGGTCGAGGACAGACAGATCTCCTTGGGGCCAAGGATCGCCAGCAGGTTCTTTTCCACAGGGGACATATACCAAGGAGGCGGCCCCAAATATCCCAGACTGCTCAAGGCCTTGGAGGTCAATACCAAAACCTTGAACCTGACTCAGTACTCCACTGGGAACCAGTGTAGCTGGCGTAGCCCTGGCTGTATATGTGCCGCCCATGGCGTTCCTGCCAGGACTCACGCCACCGCCTTCTGGACCAGCTGGAGCTTCTGGGTTAGTCTCAAGAGCAGGCCAGTGTACAGCGAGTGATAGTAGTCCAGCCTGGAGGTGACCATGGCATGGATTACAGTGGCTAGGTCAGGGGGAGACAGGAAAGGGGCTAATTGCCAAGCCTGACGTAGTTGGAAGAATGCCAGCCTGGCAGTGCAGTGTCTGGGCAGATAAGCGAAGACATGAAGAGTTTTGAAAATGTGGTGTAGTGCTTAGCATTTCAAACTAGGATCTTGGAGACCCAGGTTTAATCCATGCTCTTCCAGTCTCTCAGGCCAGCCTACCTCATAGGGGTATTGTGAGGATAAAATGGAGGAGAGGAGGGAGATGCAAGATGCTTTGGGAGAAAGGTGGGGTGAAAGCAAAGCAAGCAAGTAAGTGAGGGTGGCGGCAGGAGTTTCAGCTCCCCTTCATTGGCTTCTGAGGCATTTTCTCACTGAGGACAGACTGGGGTGCTGGTCTGTTTTCACTCGCTGACGTCATTCAGCTCTGGACGAGATCAATCAAGTCCATTTCAAACATCCTGGAACGCTCCCTTTGGTCTTTCCCCCATTCTGCTCAGCACTTCCCTCTGCAGATGCATTGATTTGCATGGCTTTGGCCTCACAGATGTAATCATCAAACTTTGCAAGCATAGCCCACCCCCCTGGGGGGGAGCCATTTTTTTAATTTATTTTTTTGCCATTTTGGCAACTCAGCATAAATACATTTCGGATTATAGCTTTGTGCAAAATGAGATGGCTTTGGGCCAGTAACTAATTATATTAAAGGGCTGTGTTTGTGAATTATTTATGGGCCGAAGCACGTACCTCCATGTTATTAAACCAGTGGATCTGCTCCCTTCTGCAAATAAAGCTTTGGTTCAGACGGATGCGACGGCTCCGCTGCGAACGGCACGCACCACGCCAGGAGTTTGTGTTTTAATGTGTGGTTAAGCGATTTGTTACATTAAGAGAAATGCATCTCCTTGGCAAGAGGCAGAAAATGCAGACAGATATAATTTATGTCTTGTTCAACTTAGACATAATAGTCAAAGCAATAAAAACAGAAAATGGAACAAACTTGAAAAACGTTGCTTTCACAAAGCTTTGCAGTCCTGGGTGTTTATTCACAGGGGCTCAGACATTAATAATGGGAAACATCTTTTCTTTCACGCAGCAACTGTTGAAAATCCAAGAGGAGTTGAACAACAAAAAATCAGAACTGGAGCGAGCACGAGAGGAGCACACGCACACGCAGGCCCTGCTGAAAATCCTCCAGGAACAGGTGGGTCTGCCCTGCAGGAAGAGGGCTGGGATCTGCACTGGATCTGAATCCAGGGCCTGTGGGCACTTGTGGGATTGTGAGAAGTGGTAGGGACTGCAGTCATAAGCCCGCGCTGCATTCCTGTGTTTGCACGCGTGTAAGCTGGTTCTTCCTCGGTGCCACCACCCCGAACTAAATCCAACCTTCCATGTTTACCAGTGGCTGGGGGGGAGGGCACTAGGAAAGGCTGCCTCTAAGCACGTGCACGAGCGAGCGAGCGAGGGCCGCCTAGGCGTGCAGGGAGGCATTTGAAACGGAATCTGCTCTCTCAAACGAGATGGACTTTACTAACTACAGGTTATTAAGCTAGAGCACAAGACAAGGGGAACGGACTGCCATGCCTACTAGCGACAGCAGGTCTAAGAAAAGACCTAAGGCAACCTGGACAGTACAGAAGCTTCCTTCGCATCTCCACTGTGGGTGCCTGCGGAAAATAAAGGCTGATCCCGACTCTCCACCTGCTCCATGCAGGAGAACCCAATTCCCAACGTTCGAAGGACATGAACGGCTTGTTCACCCATCCTAGCCCTCCCTGCCGTGGCCGGCTGGAAGTTCTTTGCCCAGTCCAGAGTTAGGGAGTGCCCCCCCCGCCCACATGGGATGGCGGACCTCTGTCTCCCAGTCATTGAGGAGGAGGAGGAGGAGGAGGGCCTGCCCCATGGCTCCCCATACCCAGCACATGCTTCAGCAGCAGCTGAGCATCTTGTCCTCCCTGGCAGGCAGAGCAGAGGGTCATCTGCTCACAGAAGCTCCTCTCCACTCCAACCGACCCTCTCGCACCTTTTATGGCTCTCTTCCCTGGGAAGGCAATCTTCCCCCAGAACCCCAGGAACGCCCCCCCCCGTGATCTTTCATCTGCAGCCCCTCACCCCTCTGGTATCACAACGGCAGGGGCTACCACCACACTGGTACGGGAGGCAATTTCAGAAGGTGCCAAGCCTCCTGCTGCTGGGGAGGCAGCCGAGGGGCCTTCTGAAGCAGCTTCCCGTTCCAGGGGAGTGGAGGGAAGCCAGGGCTGACTCTTTGCTGTGGGGGAGGAGTGGGCGAGGGCCAAGAGACACATTGGTGGGTGCCATGATGGCACCCGTAGGCACCGCTCCGGCGGTCGCTGATCTAGTATGTTAACTCAACGTGGCATTGATTTCATCAGCTCCATTACTAGCCACCCGTGGTAATTGTTTTGCATGTGCGTATGTTCTTATGCCCATCAACACAGTTTAAGAAAACAGCATCCAAGCAGAACGGAAGAACCTTTGCCTGTTTTGGCCACTGAAGATCTTTAATCCCATTTTGTGCAGAACATTTTCCTCCACATAGACGCCAGTGATGTCTGAGTGTTTTTCTATCTAAAGAGAAATGGATTTGGGGAAGGTTAAATATACCGGGAAAACAAATGCATTTCAAACAAAGCAGCTATTTCTTTGGAGACTAGCAGTGGGGAAAATGAGTTTAGCATCTCGCGTCTCGTTCATGCCGAAGAGAGAGTCAAGATGAGAACAGGGAGAGTTCCCCAGTGTTTCTGTACTCTTACCCAACAGAGGCAGGAGGTTTGTTTGCTTGGGTGCCACGTGAGGCTCATGGACATTGTCTTACAAGGGGAGCTGAGGCTGGAAGCTGCAGAAGGAGGCTCAGCCTGCGGGTGCCGCTGTGGGGGCTCCAGCTCAACTGGCAGCTTCTCCCTCGTCAACGGCGAGGCTCGGGAGGGAGGCATCTGCCTGCCTTGGCCCCTGCATGGGCTCCCGTTGGGTGTCCCCGGCCTGGCCAGCTCTGTGAGGGAGGCAACCGGAGGGGAGTGGGCGGGGCTTGCCCGGGATCCACCCTGCCTGGAGTGCTCCCACTCTGCCCTGTGGAAACCCGGCCCCAGCACCCTGAAGAGCCCTCTTCATCCCCAGTGAGTTTGACAAACAGCGTGGGGGGGGGTGTGCTCCATCCAGTGCCCCCCACCACCTACAATCATCTAGCTGCAGGCCTGGGGTCCAGTTATGATTACAGGCATAAACTATACTAGAGCCAGTTTGGTGTAGTGGTTAAGAGTGGCGGACTCTAATCTGGGAGAACTGGGTTTGATTCCCCACTCCTCCACTTGCGCCTGGCTGGATGACCTTGGGACGGTCACAGTCCTTAGAAATAATAGATAACGTAAAACTAAGATGAAACTACTTTATGTCTAGGAGCAGCGAATTGAGCCATCTGCCGCCTCTACCGGATCTCTTGTCAGTCACAGTTCTCTCAGAGCTGTTCTCTCAAGAGCAGTCCTCGAAAGAGCTCTCTCAGCCCCGCCTACCTGATAGAGTGTCTGTTGTGGGGAGGGGAAGGGAAGGAGATTGTAAGTCGCTCCGAGACGCCGAGTGAAGGGCCAGGGGTATAAATCCAATCTCTTCTTCTTTTCTTCTCCTCTTCCTCCTCCATCACCTTCAGATTTCTTTTCTACATGAAGTAGACCCTCAAAGTACAATCAGTAAACTGTCCACCATAAAAACGGTAACTAACCACCGACTGGAATTAACACAGCAGTCTGTCATGATGGTATTGCTGTCGGGGTGGGAAGAGGCCTGGGTGGGGCATACACTTTTCCCCAGCCCGTCAGCCGGAGAGCAGGGCAAGGTGCTCTTTGCGGGCTACTTGTGGCCACCCTACCTGAATCGATACCAGTTGGCCTGCTAAGAGGGGTCCCCAACGTGCCCGCCGAGTGTTTTTAGGGAGTGGGCAGGGCCAGGTGGGGCTTCTGCCCAGAAAGGCTTTCCATTGACTGTCGGAGATTCGATGGGCTGGGCAGATCTTTTAGAATGTTGCTGTGGTGGTGGCAGCTGCCGCCACAGCACCAGGATCTACACCGTGTCACTGAAGTTAAGCTGTGGCAGCCATTTTGTGACTGTCTCCACTTCCCACGGCAGCCATTTTGTGGTTGCCAGTTTGTTGCAGCCACATCAGAAGTCCAAACGCGCCCGCAGGCTCAAAAAGGTTCGGGACGGCGGAGGGTGACAAGAGTCACTTGCCTGTCACCATCTCATCCCCAAGGCTCTCTTTGGGAGCACCAAAGTAGCCAGTTGCTGTGTGGCGATACTCAGATTACAGAAATAATATGGTAATTAGGTAGTCACAGCAGTTAGCTATTAGATTAAATTTTAATCTGCTATTAATGTTTTATGGATGTATTTTAAATTTTTGGAATATTGTAAAGGTATACTTCTTTTTCGTATGACTGGTCTAAGGACTGTAACAATAAACTGGCTGACTGGCTGGCTGGACTTCCCCGGACAGCGCACACACCCCCCTCCAGGGTGGCCTTCTTCAAGGCTGGGGTGGGGGCCAGGAACGTTCCGTCCTGCAGAAGCCCCTGTTTGCCCCTCAAAGAGGCGGGGGGGGGGGAGAGCAGTAATTGCCCAGCAGAGCAATTGACTGCCCAGACAAGGGCTGGGAATTAGACACGAGATCATTGTAGCCGGAGCCGTTTTAAGGAAAGCTGATGAAGCTTTGTAATTTTGAAGTCTAATTGAAGTTAATTCATTCTTGGTTATCAAGAGATGAAGCAGCTGCCTGAGTCAGGCCAGGGAGGGTGTCTGGCAACTGGCCTCCTGCTCTCCAGAAAAGCATGGTGGGCTCTCGTAAAGTGAGGGGCCGAATGCCCGTGGCGAGGAGCTCTGGGACAGCCGGGCAGGAGGCGTCCTTCACCTGCCATGCTTGGTGTCCATTTCTGTGCCCTGCTTTGGCTTCGGAACCAGGATGTCTTAATAAATGCACCGTAATAATTTATTTTTATTCAGTAATATTTAATGGACTGTTTAATCTCACAGTGGCTCCAGTTGCACAGACTAAATGCTTGCAGCTCAAACGCACTCGGCAGCGTTTGTCATCTGAATACAATTATGGGGTTGGGTTGGGGTGGGTGGGGTGGACAGGAAGGAAGCATAGGCTTGCCAACCTCCAGGCGGGGGCTGGATATCCCCCAGAATTATAACTGACCTCCATACTCCCGAGACCAGTTGTTGAAAGGGCTGCTTTGGAGGGCGGGGCTCTGTGGCCCTGTGCCCTGCTGAGGCCCCTCCACACACACACACCCCAGATCCCCAGGAATTCCTAACCATGGAGTTGGCAACCCCGAGAAAGCCGAAGCCTGCTATTTGGGGCTCAGGCTCCCTAGAGTCAAAACATTCAATACCTCTCCTCCTAAGGAGACTTAACTTCTGGTGAACTGAGGAAGCAATCAGAAACTCTGTGCACACATCTGCAGCTCAATCACAGTTTGATAATGGCCTCTCCAAAAGACAGAAAGAATCGTACGGGAGGTGAGAGTTGGCAGAATGAGTGCACAAAGCTCATGGGATAATCTGCCGGGAGATGGTGCAGTGAATGTACATGACTTCTGAAAGTAACTGATTAAAATTCAATCCAAGCACATTCTTTTAACCTCAAAAGGGTAGAAGAGGTTTTTAGACCCCCCTTTTCTCTACCTGAAGGAGTCTCAAAGTGGCTTACAATCACCTTCCCTTCTCTCCCCACAATGGTCACCTTGTGAGGCAGGTGAGGCTGAGAGAGTCCTGAGAGACCCGTGACTGGCCCAAGTTCACCCCGCAGGCTCCACGTGGAGGGGGAGGAGGAGTGGGGAATCCAACCTGGCCCTCCAGATTAGCATTTGCGGCTCTTAACCTCTTCACCACACTGGCTCTCCCTCTAATTTACATGAGATTCCTTATAACATTTGGATATGGACTGGCTAGGACCATTTCCACACAAGTGCAGACATCCACATCAGCATTCTTAAATAATCGAAGTTTGTAGATCTTCTTCGTGGTCTCTGTGCATCACACCTCTGGGATATAGTGCCCCTGCGCCAACCTCGATCGGTTCCTCTTGAAAGTGAAAGAGATTTTCGCGCCCGCTCCCCAGTCACGCGCCGGCCCCACTGCGCATGACCAAGGGAGGGGCACAACAACCCCGCCAGTTCTCTTCTGACCACCGCGCTGGCGGGATCTTCTCCGCTTCGGTTGGTAAAAAAAATGTGCTTTTAAGCGTATTACTCATTTTCTTCGAAGTTTCTTTGTTTTCTTCTTGTTTATTTTTCGTTAAGTGAAAGGACTTTGTTTCTACAGATTTATTTCCTTTTGGATTTTGTCGTGTGTTCACCCCACCCCACCCCCGGCCTATGGCCAAGAGGTGGGGTTTCTTTAAACGGTGTCTTAAGTGCGGCAGCAAGATCGTGCCCCCCCCCCAGACGGAGACTCGCTTTGTTATTTGTGCCTCAGGGAATCACACCGAGTGGACTCTTGTGCTCATTGCGCAAAGTTTTTGAAGCAGACAAGGAAGAACAGAGCTGCCAGACTTCGCATTGCGCTTTTGGAGTTAGCGCTTTCACCGATGTTGTCACAGGACACCTTGGCATAGCCGGCTGTGCTGTCCCCGATATCGACTCACATAGGTGTCGACCGGCCGATGCTGAAATGCTCAGCCCAGACATCTCAGTCCGAATCCCATACTCCCTCTAAAAAATGCAGGAAGGGCAAGGACGATCAGCCAGTCAAGCATAAAAAACATAAGAAAACTCCCCCTACGCAATCTCTGCTGACCCCACGGAGGGCCTCAGAACCGATTCCTATGAGGGCTGCTTCCCTTGACTTTTTGAGCCAAGAGCAGCCACAAGGTGTACCTCAGTCACCTTCGCTGCGTCCTGTCCAGCTCACTGACTCAGAGCACATTATGGACTTGACACAGATCTCCCGGTTTTCCAGTGGTGAAAGTCTGTACTCAGACCGCGGAGCCGTCCTTCACAGCTCCAACCTGATGATCGAGACCGACCATTGGCACCAATCCATCCGCCACCACTGCCCTCCTGGGACCAACGGCAGTGGCAATACATGTACGGGGCCTATCCATTTACAGGCAGTATGCTGTGGTTCCCACCCCAACCAATGGAGTGGGACCGTCAGTCCACCTCTTCACGTCTCTCCTGGTATCGAGATCCTCCATCGACACTGGAGTTTGTGAGGCCCCAACTGTCGAGGCCGACAGGCAAACCTTCCAAGCTGTCATACCCAACAGTTCCAAAGTTTAAAGAACCATCGAATCTGACTCCATCGATACCGATGTTACCTATGTCTTTTTCCGAGCTGTCTGAGCACTCCGCCTCTTCAGACGCTTCCTCCCAATCAGAGGATGAAAACCCCGATCCTCTGGTGGAACCCTCGCCACCTCAACAAGTGGGTGATGATCTTCCAATCTCCCCTTCAGAAGACTTAAAATCCTATGGAGATTTCATCAAGTGGATGACTAACATGCTCACTCTGTCTACGGTACAGCCCCCGCCTACTGTGACGGACTCCGTGTTCGATATCGTCCAGATGGAGACCTCTACCTCGATTGTCTTACCGATGACTTCGGTCCTCCTTCAGGTGGCTAAAGTCCCATGGTCTCACCCGGCATCTACCCCCGTCTCGAGCCGGAGGGTAGATCATATGTATAAGGTGCAGGAGCAGGGTGCTGAATTTCTGTTTACCCACCCTAAACCTAATTCTGTCGTAGTCGCTTCTTCCTCCAAGGGCAGATGCAGGAGCACTTGGCATCAAGACCTCAAACTATGCAGCATGTATGAGGAGTTATCTGTTTGCTCTTTGGGAGCAGCTGTCTGAATTTATTGCAACCCTCCCTGAGGACGCTAACCGTCAGGCTCGCAGGATTCAGAAGGAGGGAATGCTTTTGGCTAAACATCAGCTCAATGCAGCTAAGCACACATTGGATGCGGCCGCCAAAACGCTGACTTCAGCAGTTACCCTCCAATGTCACGCCTGGTTGCGTTCTACTGTCCTACCGCAGGATACCAGGATTCTCATTGAGGACCTTCCATTCGAAGGCCTTTTCAGTGCCACGACTGATATGCAAGACCTAGACAAAAGTATAAAGACATCGTGAAATTTAGGAGTTATGTCGGCGCCTAAACTATCCAAAGCAAAATCCTGGAACAAGCCATGGTCTCGCAGATCCTCTCTTCAGTTGTCCCCGGAAGCACAGTGGCAACGCTCACCCACCATGTCTTCCCACCCTTATGTGCACAAACCAAAATTCTCATCCGTCTCTCAGCCTAAGGCTAAGTCTCCGAAAGCCTCCAAGCCGAGCCTTTGACTCCTGTCGTCCCACCCCTACCCGCCTGTCTCCCTACCTGGCTGCTTGGCAGCGAATAACATCAGACTGGTGGGTACGTTCCATCATCGAAAAGGGGTACATCATAGAATTTATTCAGGTACCCGAGGCCCCCAACTCATAACTACTCCACCATCCAGTATTGCAAAATGCATATTTTCATATAACTATCCACCCATCTCACAGGAAGTTTTTGCATTTTGCAGTCACGGAAGGCCATTTTCAGTCCAAAGGCCTTCCTTTTGGACTCTCGACAGCGCCCAGAGTCTTTACAAAAATGATGATTGTCATCGCGGCATACCTCCATCTCCAGAGTGTACGGATCTTTCCGTACATAGATGATTAGTTGCTGGTAGCAAGCTCCAGAGAGACTCTGTTCAACCATATAGATTTAACGCTGGTCACCCTAGATGCATTGGGCCTGAGGGTGAACCTGAAAAGATCAATGCTCCTTCCTTCATTGAGAGTCCAGTTTATTGGAGCAATTTTGGATTCGACTGTCTGCCGAGCCTTTATCCCTCCCAAAAGGGCGGGAGACATTATGCTGTATTCACACCACCCGCCCTCTTTCCCCTCTGCTTTCAGTCCTCTCCTTTTTATTACTCGGAGACTGATGGCAGCAGAACTTGCGGGATTGTCATGCCCCTCCCTTGGTCATGCGCAGTGAGGCCGGCGCGCGACTGGGGAGCAGGCGCGAAAATCCCTTTTGCTTTCAAGAGGAACTGATCCAGGTCGGCTTAGGCGCACTATATCCCAGAGGAATGAATGCATAGATGACCACTCGAAGATCATCAGTTACAGGTAAGCAACCTCTTTATCCGAATTTAATGCCCTCTTACCTCATATTTTTCAAATCCACCTTTTTGGCCATTTTTTTCCTTCAGAACTCACAGTTTTCCAGTGAGGAATTCCTGATTTCTAATTTTGTTTCCCACTATCCTTTTGTGTCGTCAGTGTCACATGTTCCTGCCCCTGCCTCCCTAAGGTTGCCCCCAGAGCAATCCACTAATTTTTTATATTGTAATGTTGATTGCGTTACAATGCGATTTCTTTTTCTCATTATAATATAACAACATTATAACGTTGGGACAAAACGGGCAGTGAGGTTTCGGGTTGCCTCCTCCGCGCAGTTACCTGTCCATGCGGTTCCTCTCCTCTCCTTCCTTCTCTTCTCCTATTGCTCCTGGTGTGTGTTCTTTCTTTTTACAATGTAATGATGTTATAACTTTACTGCCTATGCAAAAAAAAGGAGGTTCCACCGCTGACGAAGTACGCAAGAACACATTTAGCAAGCTTCATAATTATTGAATAACACTGTTATGAATTGGTGTATCCGGTTCAACAATCATCAGCCATTTTCTTAGTTGGCAACTAAGGATGAGCGGGGAACCTTTGAAATGGGGCAACCATGCTGTTCCCAACAATACATCCAACCTTTTTTTTACAGTGCTATGATGTTATAACATTACTGCATATGCAAACAGAAAGAAGGAGGTTCTGTTGCTGAAGAAGCATCAGGCTTTCAGTTTTCCTTTCCTTCATTTTGCTTCACTGCTTGCCATTTATCTGGGGGGAGGGTGCATGGGGAGAGAGTGTGTTGATAGAGTGCCTGTTTGTAGCCATAACCATCCTTTAAGTTGTGCCCCTAAGCTGGCTCTCATGGCCTTGGAGACTCCTTTCTTAGGCTTGCAGAGATAAGCACTGTATATCTGTCGAGGTGCCATGGTAACGGATCGGCCTGCCTGCTGACGTATGAGTGGGGTGTTAGGGGGTGTAGTATCTTGTACCTATAACCTCTGAATTTCGTGCACTTTTTTCAGTCCTGACAAAAGATCTGAAACCTATAGTAAGCATATCTCTAATAAACATCACTGTCAAAATTGTCACTCCACAAAAGTGTGGAGAGTGTCTTAACTGGGGATCTCACTCCCATAGGGATCAAACAATTATACTCCAATTCCAGTCACAAATTAGCTGTGGTCATCAGCCAATTGCGAGTGGGCATGGGTGTGCCTAATTGTTGGTTGCCATGGTTGCTAACCTCAGGTTTGTGGGATTGGCTGGAAGTTTGGAGACCCTGCCTGCAGTCAGCTGACCCAAACTCCAGCTACTTCATTGAGTACGTGACTTGTCGCATGTGGGCCAGAAAATGTAGCCATGAGGTCTGGCTTTTGGCATGAAAGTGTGAAAGAATGTGGGTTTATGGCATGGCTATTGAGGCCATGTGGCCTCACCATTTGGCTTGCAACAGGAAACAAGACATAGCATGTTATCAAAAGACATCACAGGAAAAGGCATGTGAATATAGAAACAATATTTCTATACAATGTCTAGCTCATATCTGGATGTTCTTCTGGTACAACTGTGACATCAGTTTCCATTTCCTGATACTTTCTTAAGTCTCCGTTTCCTTGGGCAGTGAAATCTGAGGCATGCAACAAAGGAACTTGGGAGATGTGTACCTGAGAGGCACACTGACCAGAACACTTAGTCGGTCTTTGCTCCATAGAGCATCATCTCTGATTAACATTATTTTGCACAGCATTCCCCCCAAACCATTGCTTTCCCACCAGCTTGGGGCTCCTTTTCTTTCTATGTAACAGGACATTAGAAGCCCTCCCACTGTTGACCCCCCCCCCCCAAGCACCAAGAAGACAGAGCATCACTTGCCCCAGAGCCCCTATCTATACCTTGTGGCTAATAGCCACTGATGGACCTCTGCTCCATATGCTTATCTAATTCCCTCTTGAAGCCGTCCATGCTTTAAGGCGCTGCCACCTCCTGTGGCAGTGAATTCCATGTGTTAATCACTCTTTGGGTGAAGAAATACTTCCTTTTATCTGTTCTAACCCGACCGCTCAGCAATTTCATTGAGTGCCCACAAGTTTTTGTATTGTGAGAAAGGGAGAAAAGTACCTCTTTCTCTACCTGCTCTATCCCACGCATAATCTTATAAACCTCAATCATGTCACCCCTCAGCCGTTGTTTCTCCACGCTAAAGAGCCCCAAGTGTTTTAACCTTTCTTCATAGGGAAAGTGTTCCAACCCTTTTATCATCCGAGTTGCCCTTTTCTGCACTTCTTCCAAAGCTATAATATCCTTTTAAAGTTGTGGTGACTAGAACTGTACACAGTATTCCAAATGAGGTCGCACCATTGATTTATATGGGCACATTATGATATTGGCTGATCTTTTTTTAATACCCTTCCTAATAATCCCCAGCATAGCATTGGCCTTTTTTATTGCAGTTGCACACTGTCTCAACATTGTCAGTGAGTTATCTACTACAATTCCAAGATCTCTCTCTTGGTCCCTCTCTGCCAATTCGGACCCCATCAACGTGTATTTATATTTAGGATTTTTGGCTAAGCTGTTCTAGCTACTGGGCATCGATGTGATGGTAGGAATGGGCAAATACTTTGCTATGAATGCTAGAAGGAAAGCTAGGAGGGGATGAAGAGGCAGAGAATTTGATTTAATTCAAACTCCGCCCACCCACTCAAAGAACGCTGATGCTGCATTTGGTTAGGGTTGCCATATTGCCCAGGTGGCCAGGTTTTATCCATTTGACCAATTAGTCAGGTTTTGGCATGCCACCAATTTGACCAATTAGCTGATCCAGGTCTCCAGATTTGTTGTTTGTTTGTCTTTTTAAAGCTAGTTTCCAGGCCTTCCAAATGCAAAGACAGAAGGCAAAAAAAAAAAAGTATTTTCTGCTTAAGTATGCAGTGGAAACAGCCTGCTCCACCTTCTCTTTGTTCTAGCCAATCAGAGAAGTCACAGCTGTGATGGACAAGAATGGGAAGCTCAAGGGAATGTTTTCATTTCCTGATTAACTGGCTTCTAGAAGTAAGGAATGTAAGGGAAAGTATCTCATGACTTATTGTGAATTTTCAAATTATTCCAAAAAACAGCAGTAATGTAATCAATACGGAGTCTTTCTTTGAAAATATAAAAAGACCATTTACCAATCTCCAGCTGTATCTGTCAGGTTGAAAGCAACAGGGGGATAATGGTCTTTATATTCACAAATATACTTTTAGATGGTGCACCAGCAACTCAAGAGGCTCCAAACTGCAGCACGTAGCTAGTGCCGCTGTCTCCAACCAGATGCAAATGGCAGCTGCTGAGGCATTTCCTGGTGCCCACTCTGCCTTCTTGAGTTTTGGGAATGAAACCCAAAGGGTCTTGAATGGAAGAAAGAAAAACAGCTTTGGGTCATTCTCTAGCAGAGCTCCGAGCTTGTCCCGGGCAGGCATCTTGCATCTGTTCGCCCATGGCTTGGCCACAAACGTTCTCTGTCTGTGGGCACGCACAAAGCAAACCCTCCCCATTCTTTAGAAACTGAAACAAAATAATGCCTCTTCCCACAGCAAGGAACCAGTCTCCGCTGGGGTATAAATAAATGTATAAATCACCCATGGCTGCCATTTTGTGATGGATAGGTCCTGCCCCCACGGCAGCCATCAGAACTGCCACGGGAGGAAAGGATGGAAGAACAGAAGACATCCCCTCCTGCCTCCACAGGCCCATTCTGCAAGGGAGAACTTCAATAGCCTGTTAACAAGGGGAAGGAAGGCCTCAGCCTCTCTGCCCCCTTGCTAGACCTCCAGAGGAACTGGTGTGAAACAGGGGGCTGGGCCCGATAGACCACTGGTCTGATCCTGCCCCAGTGGGCTCTTCTTATCCATCTGGGCCTCCCTTGGGCGAAAGCTACAGTCTCTGATAATTTTATCTCACTTGGGCATTGAGGGGGAAATTACAGATGGGAGTGTTTTTCCCCATTGAAACCAATGTAAGTGTTACCTGAATACACCCAACAATCCTAAAGATGTGACATAACAAAATTTTAACAAATGGAGCTGAGCCCAAACTTGAATCCTTGCCAGGGTGTGTCCCTGAAAAGGCAACTGTTGTAACTTTGATTTTTGTAATAGCTCTAATATGAAAGATTTCAGTTTAGTGAAAAAATGGAATATAATTAGCTCTCAGTGACCCTGCCTTTAGACATTAGACCACTCACAATGTTGGGAAATTTAAGGCTGAAGTGACAGTTCTGTGGTGCTCTGAGGTTGTTTTAAATTAAGCCGAAGTAGGCTAAAATCAGAGTGGAGTATATATGAAACAGAGCCTACAATTTTCCACACATGGGTGAAAAGGCAATCTGGTGTTGGAAGACGGCTGAGGAGAAATGAATTAAATGGCTTTTTATCATCTGACTTTCTTCAAATGCCCCAGCTAGTTCAGGTGAAGAAAAAATAGTGCAAGTATTCTTTCATAGTGTTTCATTTGAACCTAAAACTCCGTACAAAGTGGCAGGTGGAGATGCCCAAGTTCTAGATTCTGGTGACTTCCGGTCTAGGCTCTGATTCTGCCAGTGTTCTAGGCTTGGATAGGTACTCTTTGCATAGACGTTATGGAGCCGATGAAGAGATCTTTTTTTTTAAAGCAAGCATTTGTGCCTTTAGAATGCATGCAGTTGTTTGGAAGAATAGTTGTTGAGACAGCAGAACTAGCAAGTGAGACAGAAATGTAGGTGCTTGTGAGGAACAACCCGCCCTGAGCCTGCCTTGTGAGGGAAGGGCGGGGCACAAATGTGATTAATAAATAAATTGCAGGCAGTCTGAACCACAGGCGGCAAAAGCACTCCCCACATAAACACACACACACACACCCCTCAGCCCCTCGCCTTTTCTGA